>NC_073691.1:47037584-47275531 GCF_029784155.1 Uranotaenia lowii
GCAAACAAGTGTACACACGTAGAGGTTATCAGAATATCAACCTAGCAATGAATATTATTTCAGATTCTTCTTTTCAAGCGTTCTTAAATCGATACTCAAGCAGGCTTTCGAACGCTGTAAAATAATGCAGCAAGGAAAAGAAACCGAACAGCAGCAGTAGCAGCAAACCTAACAACTAACTGCATCAGGCTGAGCGGCAGCAGCCTGCTGCTGTTAGTCACCCAATCACCCGATTCACACTTTTAACACGCATTCACTTATAAATTTACCGCTGCACTCGACAACTCAATAAGTTAACATTCACTATGCCGAGAAAATTGAAAATTTACCGGTAATTGCCTCAGAAACATTTGGGCGTAAGTGCAAGTTGAACGAATCAAAGGACGAATGAGACAAATTTCCCCTCCAGCTGGTCGGCAACAGAAAACTGATCAGCAGCAGCGAGCTGGTTTGACCGATCGGCGATGGCGCACCCGATTCACACATTTCATTATGCATTTACTCACCAATTTACCGCTACACTAGATATTTCACTTATTAAACAGCCATTACGCCGAGAAAATAGAAAATTTTCCATAGTATTTGCATCAGAAACATTTGGGCGTAAGTGCAAGTTGAACGAATCAAAGGACGAAAGAAAAGAGACGAATGAAACAAATTTCCCCTCCAAACGACGAATGTGTTCAGACGTATGAACGATTTATGTTTTAATATGTCGTATGTTCCTATATGATTAAAAAATAGCTCTAAAAATTGCAAAAAAATAAATTCATAATGTGGAATATCTGACACAATTAGTTTCCATGAATATTGCATATTTTTTGAAGGGTTATCGGCGAAGGAATGAAAATAGGATTTGAAAAACACTCTTCAAATTTCAGAACCGATTTTCTCGGTTCGGTGTTTCTGTTTCATTCGACGTAATGAAAGCTCACGCGAGAAATAAAGATTAAGGAATTTTACTGAAAAAAAATTGCAACACCAAATGTCAAACTGTAGAAGATAAGAATTTTATCACCTTTTGTAATCGAGATTTTTCATATTTTCGATCTAAAATAATTCGATTTTTCGGTTTCAAGTTTGTTCCGGTCTTATTGCAGACTTTCAACCATTTGGGTTCATTAAAATAAATCTATTCAAAGATAAGATGTTTGAATGTAAATACTAATGTTGATATATCTTCTTTTATCTTTCCAGATACCTGTTGCGGGCTCGTGTAACCTAATTATCGCCACGGAGAATGTTTGCCGAAACTTAACAACGCGCTGTAGTTTAGAGGTGTCTCGATTAGGAGTGTAAACAAGTGGAACAACCAAATTACGGTCGGGTTATCATACTAGAGAGGGCACTATTGGGCAATATTGGGCAACCGCAACAACAATACTTGCTGGCGACAAGCTTGGGAGAAAAATAAATATTTAAAGGAAAGCTGTGTGCTGCAAGAAAATTTCTGGAAAAAAGAGTTCTTCAATACCAGATCTAGGCTGCTGTTGTGCAATAAAGTGGGTGCAGTGGGAAGTGTCTGTGTGTCTGTGTCTACGCGATTGCTCTTATCAGAGTGCTATCAGAATAAAAATACATAACCTCGCTGCCGCGAGTGTAAATAGATAAGGGGTCCACCTAGCTGGAGCAGAGATAACGGTTTTTCTAGTGCGCTTCTCATACGCATTTGTAAGTTGTTTGAAAAAAAAGGGGTGCTACAGTTAAGGTTGAATAAAAGTTATATGATGAATGTGGTGCTGCAAATGTCCAGCCCCAAGTATTGAATTGCCGTAATGGAAGCTGCCGAACGGCTAGATCAGCTAACGACAACGACGTCTACGGGAGCAGTGATCCGGAAGAAGCGACAATTTATGGCGACGCGGTCCTATTCTAGGCTCGATGATGAAGTGTTGTCCAGCAGCAGCAGCCAATGCAGTCCGATCTGTATGAGTATCGCAGATGATGAGCGTTGCTGCAGCGTTGCTCCGATGAAGATGCGTGCCAAACAGAATGATAATGTTATGAATAGTAATAATCAACGGCGACCAAAAGCGTTGGTGATGGCGGCTTCGCGATGTTGTTCTAGATCGGCCGGGTCAAGATTGGGCCATCGCTTATCAACGGTCTGGAGAGCTGCGGTCACGATGCTGACAATGTTGGCACTACTCCATGGAACGCGTCCATCGCCAGTTGATGCAGGTTAGTTGCGAGGGACTTTTTACCACCTACCCCACAATACAAACACTATTCAAGAGAACGATGATGTCATTAATCGATTAGCGCTGATTTATTGTTGTTTATTGATTTATGGGCGGATAAAAAGTCGTTAAAAGGCTCCTGACTGCTCTGCCTGCAGCAGGACTGATTTATAATTTGCGAAACGAAACACACTCGGGGGAACACTCGAAGCTTGGAACTGCTTCATTAGGAGGAAAATGAGTCTACACGGTAGTTCTTGGTTTAAGAGATTCGTCAAACTCCAGAAATTCGATTCAGTTTTTTATTTATTTTGGATATAAACAACGAGTTAAATTCTTAATTCTTAACATGTCTCTAAAAGGATTTAAGACAACAAGAAAACGGGCCTTAGTATTCTCAATCTGGTCAATTATAAGATTGTTTTCGTTTCTTCATTCAGCATATTTCTGTGCAATTTTTACAACATTTTGGCATCTGGTAACACTAAGCTAATTTTTGTAAAAGATTGAAAAGTCAGCGTAGATCAATTTATCAGAACATTTCAAGACACTTAAACCAAACAGTCTGTTTAAGCCACCGCACGCTTCGGAAAATGGAGTTATGGTTGTTCTTACCCTCAATTCCCCTACTTTTTTCAATTATTTCAGAAAAAGCATGTTCGGACTTGAAAATTTTGAACCGAATAGGATGTATCTCGTGTAATTTTTTCCGAGAAATCTCCATTTTCCGGAGCGTGCGGTGGCCCAAACAGCCTTCATTGAATTTCTCGGAAGCTAATTTTTGTAAAAGATTGAAAAGTAGATCAGGGTAGATCAATTAATCAGAACATTTCAAGACACTTAAACCAAACATTATCTCCTTAGAACAATAATTCTGCGCTGTATAATAGCGTGGCAGCCATGTCGAATTTCGCAAACCGACCGTATACATTAGACTGAGTCGATTTGGGGTCATTTTTGAATTTTTCAAGCCATGGTGTCTTAAAAGTTTCGTTTTGGTTCAAAACTCATTCATGATTTTTTTTTGCAGAATTTTTAAGTAACGTTTACATGAGTAAATTTGAACTTTTAGGTTTGTTTGGTAAAATTGAATAGCTTGCACAGAAAAATCAACACATTTTTTTTTCTTCTGTGGAACCGAATCTGTCTACCGTTTTTTGCCAATTTATAAATTCTCTGTAGCAAATTTTCCTCTGAAATACTTTACCGAAGACCTTAACTTCGTATCTTATTGGGCAAAAAAGTTATCAGCTGTTTAACAGGGGTATGTCTTTCGATATTGAAAAACAATAAATACAATTGACATCACTGCTTGTGTCTCGTGAAGTATTGCATGAAAAGAAGAATTTTAATTTTATTGCCAAATGACTTCGAAATGCATAAAACGTCGAGATTTGGTGTTGTCTTAAAAATAATTGGCCAAAAATCGATTTTCCATGACTTAACCGTTTTCCGTAATTTTGCACAGGTCAGTTTTCGGGCCGATCGACGAACTGTATACGGTTGGTTTTAAAAAATCGATCATGAAATTTTTCCCATACCTATTCTCTAATTCTAAGCTTAATTTGGGATCAAAACTTTAGAATGCATTTTCTGGCTTTTAGAAGCGTTTTTTCACAATTCTGAGCTTAATTTGGGATCAAAATTTTAAAATGCTTTTTCTGGCTTTTAGAAGCGTTTTTTTCGCAATTCTGAGCTTAATTTGGGATCACAACTTTAAAATGCATTTTCTGGCTTTAGAGGCGTTTTTTTTGAGATTCTCAGCTTAATTTTGTATCAAAACTTTAAAATGCATTTTCTGGCCTTTGGAAGCGTTTTTTCGCCATTCTGAGCTTAATCTGGGATCATAACTTTAATATGCATTTTCTGGCTTTTAGAAGCGTTTTTTCGAGATTCTGAGCTTAATTTGGGATCAAAGCTTTAAAATGCATTTTCAGGCTTTTAGAAGCGTTTTTTCGCAATTCTGAGCTTAATTTGGGATCAAAGCTTTAAAAGGCATTTTCTGGCTTTTAGAAGAGTTTTTTCACAATTCTGAGGTTAATTTGGGATCAAAGCTTTAAAATGCATTCATTGCTACCCTACTGTACAATTACTTTGACAATTTTTCCAGGTTCTTCTGAGAAAAAAAGACAATTTATTTGGAGGGTTGTATTTTTTTTCGTCTCCATTTAAATTTCGATGATTTTGATTTGTTTCATAAAGGTGTGTATTTAGCTTCTGAAATTATGTAGATAATCCTTTTTTCTGTTTTTTTTCTCTGAATTTAGTAATTTATGAAATATTTACATATGCAATTTTAGTACAGTTCCCGATTTTGCCACACGCCCAAAAATCGAATGTTGCCAAAGTCGAACGGGTTTATTCTCAATTTTTTTCTCAATTTTTTTCTCACTTATCACAAAAAAGTATTATTTATAACATTTACATACATTTTAGTCTATTTTTTACCATTTTTATTATTTTTTTTTATTCTCACCATGTTTTTGTGCATTTACGACTTTTTTTGTTTGGTATATAGTGTTTGTTTTTTTGTCATATTTGCTATTTTAGTCATTCTTCACAATTTTTAGTTTTTTTTGTCGTTTTAAGTCTTTTATTAATATTTGTTTTTTTAATTTTATGAAATTTCCATCATTTTTTTATTTTTGAGTACTTTATAATTGTTTTTTAAATTTTAATTTTTGTAGTTGCATTTTATCAAAATTTAAGAACGTAAAAGCATATTTATGGTGTTTGTCTAAATTATACTTCTCCTGTTATAGCGCAAACTATAAGGTAATGTCGTGTCAAAAACCCGTTTGATTTTGCTACATGTGCCAAAATCGGATGTTTCTAAAATCGAATGTTGCCTAAAACGAACAGGATCTACAATTCTTTTTATTGAAATTATTTTTTTTTTGTTCAAGACACACAGTTTCACATAACTGTTTTAAATTGGAGATGTTTAGTTTCAATATTTTCTTAAATTTTCTTTCGTTTTTCTTAATTTTATTGATTTATGTTTGTTTAACTTTTGACCTGACTTTTTTTTGGTTAGATCAAAGTCAAATATATATGTCAATCGTTTTTCATATAAGGACCTTTTTTAATTTTGTTTTTCCATTTCGTTTATTTGAAACGGTTCAATTTTTTTTAACTTTTGTTAATTTTTCATTCGTTGTAATTTTCAATTTATAAATTCTGTTATTCGTTTTGCAACTTTGCAAAGTTTCATCTCTGATTTCTAATAGAAAATGTTTTTCAAGTATGTAGGTACATTTCAGTATTCCATCAGTTTAGTTTTGTATTTTTCAAAGCTGATTTGAGATTTCAATTGGATGAATCTACTATATTCAAAAACAAAAGTCTCAAAACGACCGGATTCAAATTCTCAGGACCAAGCTAAAGAAGTTCATTTGAGTTACATCAAATGTGAATTGGAAAAATGGAATCGAATTTTCTGAAAAGAACTGCACGAAAATCTCAAACAAATCTTCAACTGTTTAAAAATAATGAAAAGTCGGAAATCAATGTTCAGAAATCGAGGAAAAATGACCTTAATGAGTTAAATTCCTATAGAAAAAATAAAAAAGTTTAGAAGTAAAATTAGTTTTGAATTTTAAATTAGGAATAAGCAATAAGGAATAAGGAATTTGTAATTGGAAATGAGAAATTATTTATGAATGGAACGATTGTTTTGGTTGATTTTTTAAAGGATTTTTACGGCTATCAGTCTCGAATTTTTAAGTAAAAACGACTGTTTTTTACTCCAACGTTTCGATCCTTATTGGATCTTCATCAGGGGCCAAAATTTATTGCTAATTTAGTGAAAATCGACTTTGAATTTTGTTGGTGCTTACCGATAAAGTGTCGTTTTCTTGTTAAGTTTGATTCGGTATCGGTAAGCACCAACAAAATTCAAAGTCAATTTTCACTAAATTAGCAATAAATTTTAGCCCCTGATGAAGGAAGATCCAATAAGGATCAAAACGTTGGAGTAAAAAACAGTCGATTTCACTTAAAAATCCGAGACTGATAACCGTTAAAAATCCTTGAAAAAGAATTAGGAATTAGGAATTAGGAGTTAGGAAGCAGGTATTAGGTTTTAGGAATTAAGAATCAAGAATTAGGAATTAGGAATTAGGAATTGGGTGTTAGGAAGTATGGATTAGGAATTAGAAATTAAGAATTATTAGGATGAATTAGGAATTAGGAATTAGAAATTAAGAATTAGGAATTAGAAATTAGGAATGAGGAAGTATGAATTTTGAATTAGGAGTTAGGAATTAGGAACTAGGAATTAGGAATTAGAAACTATGAATAAGGAATTAGGAAGTAGGAATAAGGAATAAGAAATTAGGAATTAGGAATTAGGAATTAGAAATTAGGAATAAGGAATTAGAAATTAAGCATTAGGAAGTAGGAATTAGGAAGTAGGAATTAGGGATTAGGAATTTATAATTTTTGATTTTGAAGTTTGACCTAGAATGAGTATTGAAAATTTGTATTTATTACACTCAGAGATATCTTGGTGTTTGATCCAAAGCAAAAATGAATTTGATTCAAAAATAATTCTATTTTGAAAAACTCCTTTTTATTTGAAACAATATGTTATAAGTTTGATTCTAAAGAGAAGAGAAGTTTTATAAAAAACGATTTATTTTTTGAACTAAAAAAAACTGAATCAAAGAACTTGTTTCAATTTCAAGAGTGATACATTTTTTGAAGTAAAGAAAAAAACATCAGTAACATAGGAATTTTGATTTGTCCCTGAATAAAAGAAATTTCCTTTGTTTGGCAACTAAACAAAGAAAAATTCGTTTTTCGTTAAACAATTCTTCGCTGTGTGTATTTGTTTTAATTTTATTTTTGTTTGATCTTCAAATTTTTTTTTGGGTTTTCGATTTTCTTACCATTTTTTTATAGTTTTATTGTAAATAATCTGTTATTTTACGCTTTTTATTATAGATTTTTTGTTTTTCATCTTTATCGCAGTTTTGTAGAAATGTAATAAATATTTCGCGAAATATCCTGAAATTTGAAGCGTCAAAAGGAATGTCAACTTCATGTTAATTTTTCTTACTACATTTTGTTTTTTTCCCCATTTTGATGAGGTTTTTTTCGAATTCACCTACTTAATCTTTTGGAGATTTTCATGTTTTTGTTGGTTGTTTTATTGTTTCTGCAATTGTTATTTTTAGATGTTTGATTGTTCTTTGCAATTTTAAATTTCATTGAATTTAGATTTTTTTGAAGATTTATTTACATAGGCAGGTAGTTGTTTCGTTTACTGGATTTGATTTTCGGTTTCAGTATTTGAATTTTTTTGATGTTTTCAAATGTTAAAGGTGCTCCTAAATTTGACTAGCAATTTTAATTTTTTTCTTAGAATGCGAAGTTATTCAAAAATTGAGAATTTCTCATTTAATAGCTTTTCGATTTTTTGTTAAGCAATCAATTTTTTACTATATTTTTTTTTGGTTGTTGATTTTTTAAAATTTAAATAGATATTTTTTGTATTACCTTTCATTTTAAATAAAGATTTTCTTTATAGTTTTCTTTTTTTGAAATTTTTTTTAGATGTTTAAATTGAAATTTTGATTTTTTAATGTCGTTATATTTATTTTTTAAAAGATTTATTTTATAGATGGTTTAATTTTCAGTTTTAAAAATTCTGGTAGGGTTTTTGTATTACTTTTATTTCAATTATATTTCATTTAATTTAACTTTTTACCAATTTTGTCTCCAAGTTTGTGATTTCTGCTCCAAACTAAACGTTTCGAAAAAAAAAGGATTCCGTGATTCACGCTTCAATTCCATCGCCGCAATGTTTGTTCCAAAACCCCTCGATGTGTTAATGGAGCAGCTTTTATCCGGCGATGATGGCTGAAATGGAAAGGATTTTGTGGGCACTTTTCCTCAGTCAGTCACACAGTCAATGTTTGCACTAGTTTTACTTTTCGTGACAATACTGTCACGAAATAACTGTAACCCCAATGAAGCGAGGCTAGCAGGGAATCGTCTCTCGCTAAATGAGTTGGTTGGAAATTGCTCGAATTAGTGACACGGGAGATGGTGGTAGTTTTCCTACTAATGGAAAGTAAAGAGATGTGTTTAAACAATTTACTCAAATTAATGTTGAAAGTTGGTGTAAAAAAATTGATAAAAATTGCTTATTTTTTTTAATTCTTTTACCCTCATACGAAGCTTTTGTGAAACTACAACACAACTATCAAACAAAAATACTGCTCTTCAAAAACAAAACCGAAAAAAAGGATTGGCCTAGCTAGACCAGACAGCCGAAGCACTATAATTTAGAGCTAGGGGGTGAAGTTAAAAATTATGATAAATAACACCAGTCTGTACAAGCGGGATTTGTTGATTTGGCGAAAATCACCTTGCTACTGGTTTTTTTCTCTCATAGAATTTTTTTCAGTTTTCCATTTGGGTTTCTGTCCTCAATAAACTAGCAGAGGTGGGGAATGAAAACTCGCGAACTATACAAGAATATATAGACACTTGGGCAGGATATAAACTTCCGAGCAAGAGTGTGTATTCTTCCACCACAGAGTTGATAACGAGCTGCTGAAACGTGCAATTTTCACTTCCGGTTTGTGGAAGGTGGAGGAAAGAGGCCATTTTGGAGGAGCGAGCCCCTTCATCAAAGTGGTCTTTTGGTTGAAGGATTTTGACTTCCCAATTTCATCGTTGAAAATAGTGGTAAAAACCTACTCTGAGGGAAAGACCGCGATCTATAAGAAATTTTATAACCGTTTGAATCCAACGCCAATATTGGCAGTGGCAGTGGGTTCATTGTGGGCAAGGATTCTGGTAAACCTGGCTTAGAACGTTGTTATAACCTTACTGCATAATGCAAGTGTTCGGGATGCTTCTCGCAGACTAACTTGGAGGAAGGTAAAATTATCTTTCAAGTGTGCAGGTACAGTGCTTCAAACATTTATAGACAGCTTCTGATTTTTATTTTATGTCAAAATGATGAAATTTTTGTTACGACAACTCTGGCTTTCTCACTAACAGGAGCAGATTCTTGCCAATCGTGATATATTTCACCAAACTTATTACAACTACACACTTTAATCTGACTTTCTTGACATTATCTTCATACTTTTTCACCACTCACGCCGTAGTAATTAGGTCGGAAGAAATATCAATTTCTTCTTTTGCCAACCCCACCCCCAACTTGAATTTTTTTTACAAGCCCGAAGGGGAAAATATATCAAGTTTGAAGTTTTATAAGGATATTTCGATGATTCAATCGAAAAATCAAACCTAAAGTTTTTTCTCTTTTTTCTAATTTTTGATGAAAAATTAACTGATTATCAAGGAATATTTAAATAAGGTAGTGTCGAGAGCCATATTGGATTTTTCTGTGACGTCACAAAAACGATTGTATCGATAATTTATGTGAGAATGGTAGGAATTTCCAAGAAAAACACGTTTTAGAACGAAATCGAATTCCAATTTCATTTAGATTTTGTTGTTAGGCCTCTATTTCACTATGTTATGAAGTTTTTTTAACCTTTGAAGATTGCATTATGTTTTTTTCTTAATTTATTATTGAATGCAATGTCGGCTTGGAGCTAAAACGTGCAAAAATGAAAAAATATCAGCTTTGAAGAGGTCTAGCTGGTAGATATTGAGTGTTCAACTTATTGTATTGATTTTAATCCAACCGGTTTACCATGTACAATTCTTATATAGAACAATCAACATCAATTCATGATTGTTAACCCAGTTTATTAAAATGCCAATAAAAGATTGTGGTTTTTTATAAAAACTTGTGTTTTGATCACTTTATTATAATGAGGAGCCTATACTGCACTGACTTGAACATTTTCATGGAAGACTTCGAACTAATTTTAAAGTTTTGCAAATTTCAGTGGTGAAAATTCACAATTTTTTCGATCTACGATGGTCTTTTGTAAAGCAAAATTATTCTAAAATGCAACTTTTTATTCACCCATCTTGAAGAGCAAGAATCCTTCTACAATAACATACTTTCAAAGTGTAAAATTTCCAGCAGATTCTTCGAATTATCATCGAAAAAGAAAAGTTTTCTTGTAAAATAACAGATTTTTCGTGATTGTGACGTCACAGCCTGTACCAATACTAGAGCAAGGCTGCCTTGGCACTACCTTCTTTAAATTTTCCTTGACTGATTATACTATTTCTTGCATACGACTTGTATGCAACTTTGTTGCATGTAAGCTTTTGTCCAATTTGTTCCAGTTTGTTAATTTTTCGCATTAGTTTTTTTTTATAATCCCCCTCCTCGTGATGATGATCATTTCAATGTTCTAAAATCAATAACTTTCTAGTTCAAATAATATTTCTGAAAATTGAACAAAAATTCGGTCAGTGTTGCTAGTTTCTTTTCATGAAAAAATAAAAGAATGCTATGTTTGGGGCGTTATAACTATTTTATCGCTTCTCTTACCCCTTTGCCGTCTTCGGCAAAGATGTACCGTCAAACGGGGCATCATGCAACAGCGGGGTTTGAAAAATCGAGCAACAAATGTACAAATTTTAACATTGTTTGATGCCGAAAAAAACATTACCCAGTATGACAGATTGGCTTGATAAAATTACCTACAAACTTTATACTGGTTTCCTCATGTAATACCAACATTGTTGGTTGGTTGGAACAATCACCCAATTTTTTCAAATAAATATTTTTTAAATTCCGTTAGGTGTCTGGGTTTAAATGCAACAAAATGCAAATCAAAGAAATACCTTGTAAATCTTGTTTCCATGTGTTGAAATATGAATGTTTTGCATCACGCGTTTGTAAACATTGAAATTTCATTTATCCAAACATTAATTTTAATGATTTCAGCATTTAGAATTTTTCGTAGTATTATTTCACCCCTAAATGTATGCAGCATCTTCATTTTCAGAAAAAATGTGAAAATTAGTTATTACAGACCCAAAAACTACTGCAATTGGTGTTGTCATGCGTAATGATCTTTAAGGCATCGCTAATATATTAAAAACTATAAATTTGTGTACGTGTTCATAAGATTTTTCATTAAAAACAAAGTTTGTTGCAAGTAACCCCATTTTCTGAGGAGGGTGAAAATCGCATGTTTTTAGAAAATTAAAAATTACTGAAGAAAACTATAATTTTTCTAACTACGCCAATTTGATACCCCAGCATCCTTAAAACTTTTGATGCATAAGGGGTAGGATTAATTGTGAACATAAGTTTTTTAGAAGCCATTGAAGTTGAAAATTGTTGCATGTTGCCCCAGTTGACGGTAGCCAGAGAATTTTCCAGATAACTCTATGTTTTAGAATTTAATTTGCGTTGCGCGAGAACAAAATATTATAAAAAAGCCAAAAAAGTTTCATTCTCCCAAAAAATTTTCGCATGTTTTCGTACGAAGTTTCAAATAAAAAACCAGGTACCAAGATCTCATTTTAAAAGTCTGCAAAAATTCAGTCGTTCGTTTTGACCAGAAACAAAACTTTTTAGACTCCAGGTTAGGCTTAGCTTAGCTTAGCTTGTTTGACTACTCATATCCACCTTAAATCATTGAACTCGAAATGGTTCACTAACAATATTTTGCAAACATTATATTTTATCATTATTTGAAATAAATAAAAATTAATACATTTCGAGCTCCATGACCGCTGGCGTGGCTAAGTAGAACGAGTTCTGCATCGCCAATAATGGTTGCTACTTCGTGATTGATCGAGGCCATCAATTTTATGCAAGGGCCAGAATATTGTAAGTCATTCTCAATGCAAAAAACTCATGCCCTCACTTAAAAAAAAAGAACAACAACGACGCCGGCCGCGTCCTAGTAGTGAATGAGAGATGAAGGATGGATTGTTAGTAAGATACTTTTTAGGATCAACCATAAACATATTATTCCAGCTTTCTTCAAAAGTTTGTTTTGAAAAATTCTGAAACAATGATAAGTCATACTGACATCAGCTATAGAAACCGTCTATACGTCTGCGAATCTATATTTAAGTATCCCAGAAAGGGTTGTGTTAGTAAGGAAGAGGTCTAGATCAGGAACCATTTTTGGAAAAAAAAGTGTGATCTTTGTTTTACCTATACCTCCTATGCTTCTAGACATTTGCTGAAAAAACTCCTTTTAATATCTATGAGGCGTAAGTAATTTGAATATCCAAAAGAATTACGAACACTCAATAAATTAGAAAATTTTGTGTTAACAGATTATCACCGCTGATTTTTATTATTTAATTGAATGATTAATGGCATTTCGGTGAATTATACATTCTAATAGGAAGAATATCAAATGAAAGTAAAGAAAATTATAGACGGATAGATTAGATTAGGAAGCATGAAAGGTGTTGAAAATGAGCCAAGAGCGTGATTTGAGAAAACTTCTTGCCGCACAAGACCATTTAGACGACTTTGCTTCTTCTAGACAATAATACGGTGTGGGACAAATGGTCTTGTGCGGCAAGAAGTTTTCTCAAATCACGCTCTTGGCTCATTTTCAACACCTTTCATGCTTCCTAATCTAAATCCGTCTATAATTTTCATTACTTTCATTTGATATTCTTCCTATTAGAATATATAATTCACCGAGATGCCATTAATCATTCAATTAAATCATAAATTAGATAAGCAACCATTCAAATTTTCTACAAGCCAGGCTGTTTCCCTCCTTATAATCTCTACCGCATCACTGATTTTTAAAACGACTTTTGGATGTAAGCATTGACAAATCCGGTCTTTAGGAAAAAGTTATGCTGTACTAATCTATAAGTAAATTTTTTTTATTGATTTTTTTAGTGCCCAAAAAAGTGGTAAAATGAGTCACTTTATTACTTTTAAGACTCTACTGCAAGTTTGACAGTCTACACTTTGACAATATATTAAAACAATTAGACTTTCAAGATTACCTACAATAAACTGTTCCGATGATTATGAATACACTTTCTTCCTCAACAAAAGAAACAATGATTTTATAAAACATTTTATTTTCCAACATATTGCAAAATAGTGTTTTCTTTCAATTGCTGGTTTCATATTTTTTCGATTGGACGAATTTCTGGACAGTTTGGTGGGTTAATGTCTTTTGGTGAACATGTGACCTTGTTAACTTCATACCACTTTAGTGCATCCTTAAAGTAGTGGCACGAACCGAGATCAGACTGTTTTACTGAGGGTAGCAACCTTTTTTGTAAACATTTTTGCACGAAAATTTTGACATTCAATGTATCTGTGGCTATGAATGGACGAAACATTTAACGCCACACCATAAGCTCCTTTTCAAAATTTCAGTGTAAATGGCTTTTGATGATGCAAGAACATCCTTTCCCTTCGGTGAAGTATGAAATTGTGGTCTAGGCAAAGTTTTATGGTCGATTTTAATGTAGGTTTCATTATCCATGATCACACAACCCGATTTCTTGGTCAGAAGTTTGTCGTAGAGTTTCCGAGCCCTCGGTTTCCCTAATTCTGCCTTTTTGGTACTCGTTTCTGACTGCTTCTGCTTCGAATTAGTCTGCAGTCCAATTCTCTTTTTGGTACGCTTAACGTTAGTCGATGAGGTACTTAGTTTTTTAGCCACGTCCCGTACTGATGCCGAAGGTTGCCGTTTGTAGTAATCCTTGATTTTCTTGTCCATTGAAGGGTCAGCAAGGCCAGGTACCGCGTCTCGAGGAACCTGCGAAAGTACACTGTTATCCATATTTTCCCAACGTGGTTTGAACTGCTCCGACACTCATACCTTCTTCCTTAGCTCGTTTTCTGATTGAAAGACCACTCACAGTGCACCATTTGTTCACAATCCGTTTTCTTTGCTCGGGAGTAAGGCCACGCATTTTCAGATTTTTTCACGAAAAACAACAAATAATAACAACGCTTACTTCACTTGGATGTAAACAACAGTACGCAGCCAAAGTTTGATTGAACACAACACACAACACGATTTTTGAAATGATGGTTGTTTTATAGTTTATTTATAATTATCGGAACAGCCTATACATGAACAATTGCTATACATTGTTTACCTCCTGTTAAATTAAGCATTGTCAAAGGCAAGAGTTCAATAGTAAAAGCCAAGCCAAATAAAAACCAAGTAGCCATAAATAATAAAAGCCAAATAAAAGCCAAGTCAAATAAAAGCCAAGTAGAGGTCTCTAGACGCATGCTACACAGCTGGCAATTCAAGTTCTCATTCCCTAAGAAAGCCTTCTGGGGCTTGTTTGTTATTTATTCCTTCAAAGGATTGGTTCTACAGGATAGCTTCCACAGCTGTGAAAAAGCTGTAGAGAGCTTTATAAAAGCCAAATTTATTTATTTGATTATTATCGAGAGTAAAGATGTTTGGTAATCCGGCTTTACTCTAAAAAAATCGTTGAAGTTAGTTAGATGTAATTTATAATATAAATTATAATGCAATAGTTTTACAATCGCTAATTTGGAGGAAAAAAGTTTCCAGACACGCGAAAGACACCGTCGCGTCGCGTAGTCGTTGTGCCATCATGAAGAACCCATAAAACTCGTTCCTAGCTAAGACCGAAAATCAAACAATCGCTTTCTGGGCAATTTTTGAACGCCCCACTCGCCAAATTCATTGCATCGTTCTTCTTCGGGTGGGATTTAAACTGCTGCTACTGCAGTTGGAAAACCGAAAATGCCACACCAGGGTATTTGTTCCTTCGTTCCTTCCCGGAGCTTATTGGAGAAGGATCCGTAGACCGAAAACTGTATAGGGGTCCGTTTGAATTTTTTGTTTTTTTTTCGAAAATTACGGTGATGTTTGGTGGGAAGCGTTTAGTTGTTTACCGGGCAGCAACGAAACGGTTCCCTAGTAATAATGGCAGTTGCAGTAGTAAGTCTACTAGCCGTAAATATGTATGTATGTAACTTCCGAGCCGCCGAATTCCGGAAGCAATCGTTTGAAGAAATTATGGGGCCAGGGGGTGCCCTCGACTCGACTCGGCGTGGTGCTGGTACCTAAATTAAGTGAACTTGGAAGTGGGCTAAGGGTATTTATCGGCCTCGTTCTTCTCGGAGATGCATCGAGGATATTACTGTTTTAAACTTCTTAAACGGGAATAAATGGACATCGTTTGGCGTTTATCTAATGACTGCCGGGCCGGCCTATGCAATGTACGAGAATGTTGGGTTTACTTAAACGGCTTAGTGATAACATTTATTGCAATTGTACTGGCTTCCATTTGAGAGTTTGTTTTCTATTCTGTAAATACACGTTCAATCTTGAGAAAGACTGGCCATGTCCATACTAATACTTATACTTGTAATACCTATACTTATACTTATATTTATACTTATACTTATACTTATACTTATACTTATACTTATACTTATACTTATACTTATACTTATACTTATACTTATACTTATACTTATACTTATACTTATACTTATACTTATACTTATACTTATACTTATACTTATACTTATACTTATACTTATACTTATACTTATACTTATACTTATACTTATACTTATACTTATACTTATACTTATACTTATACTTATACTTATACTTATCTATACTTATACTTATACTTATAGGTACTTCTCCAAGCATTGCAGGACCTTTTTTCGATTTTTTTTTCGGAAAACAGTTCCAGTTTCAATCTTGAATCATAACACCGTAGGCAAAAGTTTACTGGATGTCGCTAAATCCATTTGATAATCAACTTTCATCGACGTGTTCAGGAAATGATCACCTTATCGCGCGCCTGAACCTGAAAAGTTCGATTGTCAAATCGTTGACAATCGAACACAGAGTGATTGAAATTAACCGTCTCTGAACTTCGAATCGTTTCAGCGCAAATTAAACAGCCTACAACCATCTGCCAGTTCAGCGTGCCTTCAGCGAAAAGGTTGAGCTAACCGCAAAATAAGTTGAGCGAGAAGAGGGAGAGCGATAAAAATCCCTCGGACCGGAAATTACTGTCACTTTCGACGTGCAATTAGTCCTACTAGGTACAGGCCACAGCGTTGCGATGTTTGATTTTCTCGAGCCGGCCGGCCTAAAAACCCATCATCACTTCGACGAAGGTTCCTCAGCTCCCCGCCCCGGTGCGAATTTTGGGTGAAACATGGAAACGAACGAACAAAAATTCGTTCTTGTCCATCTCGTCTTGTGTGTGGTATCGTGTGTGTACCTGTTCATGTTTGTTTTTTACTTGATGAACATTGGTGTAGCAGCTGCCCCTTTAAAGGGTAGGTCACTGAAGGTGCTTTAATTGATATTCGAATTTTAATTCATCAAAGTAGAGTAAATTTTTTCATAAAACCTTGAAAATGCTTAAAAGTTGCACTTAGGGAAAAAATGAATAACAAATTTTTAGTAAAATCTGCCAACAGAATAAAACAAAACTGGATCCATAAAATACTTAGGATAACACCATCTTCTGAATAAATAATCAAGATGTGCCATATCTCCAACCCCCATCAATGCCTCTGGATGATGACGCACTGATGGTGAAGGGTGGAAATGAGCTTACACGCAAAGACGGGTTGACCTTTTTCCCGGCTCGGAGTTTTTTTTTCGTCTTGCATTTCTATCTGAACCGGCGATTGAAAACCATAACCTAGCTTGTGGCGTGGTTTTCCAAGTGTTATTCCAATCAGCATCGAGATCCGATTGAATCTACAGACACACTTACCCAGGGAAAAAATGTGGGGATTGCGTCCGCTTCAATATGGTTATGGTCGATCGTCGTCGTTGTCGAACGCGAATGTAAACCTTTAGGTGTAAAAGTAAAATCGGAAAAAATCGAGGTTCCGACCTTAGCTGGTATTGCTATGAAAGTAAGCTCTAAGGTCGGGACAATTTTTTCCATCCTTACGCCGAGACCTGCCTTCGGGAGAAAAACCACTTCAAGTCATCATAAGAGGAATGTGTACGTATGTATCGTCGAGTGGTAATGGAGAACATCTTGATGGAAGTAATCGTTGATGGTTGATGCAGAGGGTATAAGCTCAATTGCGGCTGCAGTTAACTGGAATGAAATGGAGCGTCTATGGTTGAGTTTTTTTTTTAACTTCAAGTGTGTCATAGCTTTTACGGAATATGTAACGAATTTTTATGAAGCAAAGCGTATAAATTTATTCATTGTTCAATATTGTTTGCCTTGAGATAACTAAAATTCGATAGTAGATTCAAAAAAATATTCAGAATATACGGTTAATATATCTTTTGAAGTTAGGATAGATAACCCAGATGAAACTCACAAAAACAGTATTCTCCTACCAAAGTAGAAGCAATATACATACATACTTTAAACTTCTGGATAAAGCGATAAAAATTATACAAATGTGGAAGATATTCGACACCTTATTCGTACCTACTAAAAAAAATGCAAGAAAGCGCATGGTTTTGCTCTCAACGCATGCAAACCGTTGCCAGTTTTGCGTTTTGCAAACCATCAAAATTTTTGCTATCTGGTCGTTGTTTCTCACTTGAAGCCCACGCCGGAAATCGTGCCCATGTGTGAAATCGTCTCCAGAATCTGCAAACTTGGCGGATTTTTATCAAACCATTTTTATTTTTTTAATAATACGTTTTTTAAAACGGCTCGTACCTTCACGTTTTAAGGAGCCAAACTCGTTTTAGCATTTACAGTTGTTTGCTTAGTTTAACACTTTTAGTTTAAAGAAAAAGATGCTTGAAAAGAAAACGTGGAAACGACCAGACAATATGCATCTAAGGAATAATGATTGGACAAGAGACGGCAAAATATACGAATAAAATCTCGACTCAGGTTCAAAATATTAAGCCAGGGTTTAAGGCTTACCTTTGGAATGAAGCCACCGACCCAAGTCATCCTCCTCCCATTTGCGCTGCCAGTTTTCATTTCGCGATGACTTCGAGAGTCTGCACTCTCGGCAGGAATCCGCAGCAAGAATTTGTTGACTGTGATAGCGACTAACCGTCGCCCGAACCACCTCCTACAAAGCATCCAGAACACATGCGCGACGCAACTCGAAAGCACGACAATTATCATCTCGGCTTGCAGCTTTATAGAACGTCCATTTTCTCCAACGCTTTCATTGCTCCAAAGAGCCGGAAGGAAATATTCAGCAGCATGCGCCCAATCTGGATCTGATGCCCTGCTGAAGTTGCAGGCAACTAACCGTCTCGCCCAAAATATCTCCGAATCCACAGAAAAAATAAACTGCTGGCTTGGATCAGCTCACGCTTGCTAACTGAAGCGTAGCCCTCTCTATAGGCTCTATAGGTTCCTCTCACTTCCGTTCCGGGCTATTCAGGAATACTCGAACCTGACCAGTCCTGGTTACGGGATCCAGAGAGTCCTCCTACCGGTCGTTGGAAATAAACTCACTGCATCGAGAGTAATCCTCTAAAAACCCGATCCGATGAACTTATGAGTACCCCTCTCACTAACTCGTTTTTCCAAAATCCAGACGTATCTGGGCCCAAAACCTGTTGAAAATGAAGTATTCAACGCAGGTTTCAGTGGTGAAATAGAGTTAATCTTTATTCGTACTATTTGTGAAGTTCTTAAATAGGCTTCCCAGTAAACCACTGTTATAAGCCTCAAAGCTCTGTTATAAGCCGCAAAAGAGACGAAT
Source organism: Uranotaenia lowii (assembly GCF_029784155.1). NCBI lineage: Eukaryota > Metazoa > Arthropoda > Insecta > Diptera > Culicidae > Uranotaenia > Uranotaenia lowii. The sequence goes on from NC_073691.1 coordinate 47,056,329, forward strand.
AACAGCATTCCAGTGCCAATTAGCTGTACATAATGTTTACAAATGCCAAAAGGCCATGTGACACTCGGACGTCAAATAAGCCTGATATAAGCTAAGGCCGGGGGGAATGCCTTTAACGGGCTTTGTGGATGTCATTTTCACTAAATGTAAACAAAGAAATTATGAATGCAGCAAAAATATCAACAATATCTTCTATCCAGCTGTCTATTCAACCAGTAAGAAGAAGATTGTGCCGATGAAAATTATTTTCGGAGAACGAAGAACAAAAAAAGACCTTCTAATAAACGGTTTGGGAAGACTGCGAGCTGCTCTATCTTCGACTAGCCGGCGGATGACCGGTTAATCGCCCTTGAAGTTGTGGAAAATCTGGGTAGACCTTGAAGCAAGTGTCGTCGTTTGTTCACTGTCAAGTCTGCAAGGAAACACAAGGGAGGTACAATTGGATCCGCCCAAAGGAAACCTGCAGTGTTTTGGACCCTGTCTCCGAAGAGAACAGGTTGATTGACCCCGAAGAAGCTGATAGTTTTCTGAGCGATTTTGTGGGTTGTACCCACTGGCAATATATTTTGACATTTCCTCATTGGTCGAATTGCAGGCCATAGTGGCTTTTAATCAGCCCTTGAGTGAAATTTAGAACTGTTTGATTTAGTCAGGCTTTTTTTATATCCAGCAATAATGCCAACTTAGGGCCATTTATTAGGGTTACTTGGGTGTTTACATTACTATACTGAAGTGATAACCTCACTTATGAATATTCTGAATAATGTGTGACATCCTGAGGAAACCACTCAGAATATCTGGCATCACTGCTGTGTTACCACGAACCTAATTTGAGTAGTTCGAATTAACCGTGTGATGATGTAAACATTTATACTGTCATCATGATTACCATCCTATTGTTCGCAATCATCAATTGCGAATTGCCCAAAACAAGTGGAGAACCGAAACAAATATTGTTTTGGTTCTGCTGCGATTGGCAGCAATGTGGAAGCGGTGGATCGGAATGATTCGATTACATTTTTGGATAGGCTGAAACCGTAATCAACAATAATTTTTGCAACCAACGTCTATCTGGCAAGCTTTGAGTTGAAAACAATTTTTTTTATTTTTTGCAGTGCTCCCAAATTTTTTGCTGTTTCAATAAAAATTATTACTTTTTTAAACAAGCTTCTTAGCTTCAGAACGGTTGAGGGACAATGTATGGCTCTTAACCAACTTGAATGATATTTTACGCAATTTCTTTTTAATAAATATACGGGTTTGGCAGCAGCTAAACTGGCTCCGAAAAACCTCTGCGTGGTTAAGAAACACCCTCATGCAACATACAAATGATTTAAAATTGGTTTTCGGTAGTGATTCTGAGATTTGTTTTTTTAATTCTTTTTTTAATTAATGCCTTATAATATCTTATGTGCTTACTTTTTTCTGTTGTTTATAGATTTTTTTATTAGCTTTCAAGAGTTCTTAGAAGGATTATACTAAACCTTTTTCCCCTTATTTTTTTTAAGAAAATTTTTGCTAACTCGGGTTTTTCATAAGGCTGGAACAAATATCAATTTCTTCTTTTGTCACCCCACCCTTTGAAATTTCTAAAAACCCCGAAGGGGGAAATAAATGAACTATGAGGTGTTTTATGTAAATTTCGACAAAAAAAATCAAATATCCGAAAGATTAGAAGATCAAAATACAAATTTAGGAAGACGGAAGTTTTTTCACCTTTTGTATTCTTGATTTTATTGAATTATTTGATAAAAAATTACATGATTTATAGGTTTTGTGCAATGATATAGCATGCAATATTGTTGCATACAAGGTTTCGTGCAACTTATTCCAATTTGTTTGTTTTTCGCGCAATTTTTATTGTCCACCCCTCGCGATGTTCCAACTCCGAGTGACAAAAGAAGGATTTGAAATGTGTTACGGCCTAATAGAGGCCTTCAATGCCAAAAAAAAAGTATAAATGCATAAAAGCAAATTTCGAGGAAACCCGCTTTTGAATTGTTGTGTATGGCCATTTTCCATACGTTTTTCACATATTTGTAGTGTTTTTTTTTCGGACATAATGATATGTAAATAAATTTCTAAAAATCTGAAGAAATCATCAAATCTCACAAGAGCTTTGATTACGTCGTATTTATGAAACATTTTAAAGATTCACAAAAAACTGCTGCAAAAGTTATCAAAACAACCTTTCAAATTTATATTTCTCATATAGAATATGTTGTCCAAGATACAAATATTCTAAATGGAAAGAAGTTGCGACTAATTCATACCAGTTTTTGTATTTTTTCGTAATAAAACTTTTTGTTTCTTACGACGTGATGAAAGCTCACGCGAGAAATGTAGTTGGAAAAATGAGAAATCGTTCCATATTATTAACTCAAAATCGATCATTTTTGCACTAGGGGGTAAACCTTTGGATCTGAGAGCCTAAATTGTAAAAAAAAATCACATATAAAAAAGTTTTCTTGCTTTTTCAAATATCTGAAAATAAAAAAAACTCCTGAAGCTTATCGATAAACACATGATTCCTTATAGATGTGATCGATATAGAGTGTACTCTAATTTTTTTTTGTGCTTTTAAAATTCTAAAAACCTATACATATTTAACCTCATTAGATAAACTTTCGTGTTGGTCCAGGCGGAATTATAAATATTATAGAAAATCTATCCCGTATCTACCACTGCAAGGTGGTAGGCCCGTGAGGAACAAAACGATGAAATGTGATGAAAAGTTTTCAAATTAAAATTACCCTTCCGCTCATTTTCAACATCTTTCACCTTATTCTAATCTTCTATCCGTCTATATTCTTTCAATTCTTAAAATATTCTTTCTCAAAAAATATAAAATTTCACCGATATAGCCGATAAAATAATTTCATATTATAGAAAATGTTATAGGAAAAAAACAGTTTTTCAACATTCTGCATGAATAAAAAAATTCCCAATTTTAACGGATAGTGGACTTGTCTTTAAACATACGACTGTCAAAAAGAAGATGCTTCTTTCCTTCAAAATTTGAGAGTGATTCGATTGAAATATTGAAACACGTTAACTTATCATAAAAGCTTCAAGTGGTTCCTACTTAGCTACCACCAGATATCATTTGGTCGTCTTTCATTTATCAGAAAATCCAATATTTTTGATAGTCTTGCTTAGACTAAAATACATTTTATATGTTGTACCAAATAGCAAAAATTAGTATGAAACCTGTATGTTTTGCCAAAAATCTTTATTTGGTATTTACAGATTCTTGGTCGAAAAATTACTCAAAAATCGGTATAAATAATGATAAATCGGTACATGTGGCATCGCTGGTTATGTTTCTGTTCTGCCATCCACAACCTTTTTTTTTCATTGATATGTAAGTAGTTTATCTATAGTTCGTCACTTAACCTCATGAAATCGATAAAGCTATCATAAATTGGTAGCAAATGTTTCAGTTATAACATATTTTCCAACTGACGTTGTAGTGAAGCGTTACATCGAAATTGCATTAGTTCCGTCAAACATGAGCCAGATTTATTGCTTTTCAATCTTTCTAACTGATGCCGAGCACACTCGAGCCAAGGGACTAGAAATTGGACACCCCTTTTCCCTTTTTGGACTTGCTGCAAAAACACAGTATAGGTACCGGATTGCCAGAACTGAATCTCAAATCTCTCTCCCTTACAGCTTTCTCCTTTCTTTGGGAAGAATTCAGACCCTGTAAGAAGACGACGCTGGGCAGAAATCTGTTTACTTTCACCGGAGACTGTGCGATGTTGCATTTTGTCTGTCTGCGATTAGAGTTATGAGAAGTGGGTTATTATGCTTCCATCTTCCCAACGCTCTTTGCTCTCTAACGTTCATTCAGTAGATGGTTTTTGTGGCGTTAGTTCTTGTATGTGCAGTGTGCTTGATCATATCGCTTTTTTTCTCAATGCTTCCCAGAGCTTTCTTGTCTTTCCAAGGCCTAAGTGATAGATGCTTGGAAGAAAGACAGACAAGAGTGAAAAAATTTGCCGCACATGTTCGCTGTATCTTGTGTGTCACATGGAAGTCCCCCGCACTTTGGACCGGCCATCATGTTTCGTCGAGACAAAGCAGATTCCCTGAACTGACTACTGACTGGCTGGGTGGCTTTCCTGATTTATGGTTTGTTGTATGAAATTTGAGCTGGTTTCGGATCCCCTTAGGGTCAACCTCTTTTTTTGTTTGGTCTTTATACGAGTACAAGTATCGAGCCGGCTGTTCGTCGAAGCAGAATTCCTCCTGGAGTCTGAAATATGTCCAATGCAAATAAAAAAAAAACACTGAACAAAGATCAAAAATGGCGCTACATCATTCTTCTCGATTTAGTCAATGAACTAAAGGTGGGAGTAGTAGGGAACACAATCGAAATTCCCCTGCAGACGAAATCGTCAGGTATTGATTTACCACCAATCACGACCGTTTCGAGGAACGAAATTACAAGCAATCAACCTACTCATGACTACGGTTATGGTTATAACGAGGGAACGGCTTGTGGTAATAATAATTGAGTCAAGGTAATCCACATTTCATATGTTTCGGAATGGACTCGATGGGTTGTCGGTAGGACAACAAAACAGCTGTCCTCGAGGACAGAGTAAAAAAGCTCATTATCGTACTGATTCCTTTTACAATCTAGCTTCTGAACGAACACAGACTCAATCCTCAACAACAACGAAAGACAAAATTCCTTCTCTTATAAAAATAAAAAATATTTCCTTTATAAGAAAAAGATGCTGACATTCGAGGGCAATTTAATTGAGGGGTTTCAAGGAGCCATCCTGTTTTCGATCTGGTCCCGACCTGATATGGTGACACAGTTTTGCACAGCCGCCCTTCGAAATTGATTCCAGGTGCCACCAGGACAAGCGGTAGCCCTCTCTGTAAATTCCTTCACCCATTATTATTTCTTCCTTTACACTTTGATGAATTGATAGGTTGAAAATTTACCTTCCGGTTTATGTTTTAAACCAATGTTTGTCGTAAATTTATGTGCGATTCTGTCCATGTGTAAGCGTCTACTGAAAAATAAATTCCATACAGTTTAGGCTGAAATGGACTGGCCGAGCAACAAGAAAAGTTTCCAGAAAACTATCAAAACTGTTTTACGCATTCGGTTGGAAGCTTACATGAAACTCTTCAAAAATTTGAACGGTTTGTTGAACGTGACAGTTTTTGGTGTTAAATTCCTGGTATATTTGTGATTAATTTCAGATTTTCGAACAAAAAGGCATATCTACTAAGATTTTCGAAAAGTGAATCTGTATTCTATAGCCTCTATAAAACTGTGAGATTTGTAGGAAAAAAGAAAATATTATCCATAAACGGGCTTAACGATATTGCTTTTTTAATATATAGGGGAGAACGGGGATACTTGAGCCCTTTTTCTTATTTGCATCATATCTTTTTGGAAAAAAAAGTTGCAGATCGCCGTCTTTGGCGTTTTCTGACAGCGTTTAATTACAAATTCATATGCTGCAAAAGTTAGATCGATATATGAACCCGTAGATGAACTAGAAGCGTTCTCGTGAGACTAAAAAAAATTGTGATATTTTGAGGGTTAAAGGGGAGTTGATTCTTTATTAAAGAAAACTTGATCCTTTAATCTGGGTACCCTAAGCTTTGGCATATATCATACAAAATTTTCATTGACTATTTTGGCCATTTTACAATTTATAAGTGTCAAACAAAAAGATTTCTAAAAGTTTTTCTACTACCCTATATTCATTGCAAATTAAAAGGCGTAATTCTCTAATTTTCAGATAAAATCACTTTTTCGAGTCCTATTATCAGTAAATAGTTGGGTAAATATAAGTCTTTGGATAAATATTAAAAATTTTGTGCTTAGCAATGATCCATTCAGAATTCAGAAGAAATATATATCTTTTTGGACTTGAGGGTTCAAGTGAACCCATAACATATATTTTGGAAAACTTTTTCTTGAAAAAATCGCGAATTTACTATTGCTTTGAAAATATGGCATTAAGAAGTTCATATTGCATACTAACGGTTGAAATAAATATTTTTATTATATCGTGTTCGTGATGTTGCGCGGTACGGCTCGCTGGTTAATTTGCTCTTTGTTTTCATTTGTAGAAAAAGGAAATATTTCGTCAATGTGATCCAAATACTTGTGTGTTTTGAATATTTGGAACATTTGGAAACTGATAGATTGGAAATTTGGACCATTGGAAAAAAAGTTTATCACTTAGGAACATAATAAGAGATATTATCTCAAACACCAAAGCACGTTTCAGAATTTTGGGAAAAAATAGAATTTAGGTTTGAAAGAATATGAAGCTTTGATAATTGGAAGAAAAATTTTAGTTTGTATACTTGAATTTGAAAAAATTGGACGGTTTGTGAAAAGTTTGAAATTCAGAATTTCTAGAATACTTAGAAACTAGGAAATATGAAAATTATGATAAATTATCCTCAAACTCTAACCAAACAATTCATTTACAGAGAGTTCAACAGGTAATTGACTGTAATTGTAAATATTTATATAAAGTATATTATGGGGTATGGGGGGCTCCATCCGGGCACCCAATGGAAGCGATTCTTGAGGAGAGCATTGGGCTACCTCACCAGCAAGGGATCGTGGAAAAAGGGCGGGTCCGTCTCCCCACCCAGTGGAGCGCTTAGCTTTATAACGGCTCGAATCAAACGCTATATAATTTTATTATGTTCTTTCGGTGGAGACAATTTTATCCTTTCCCTGCTTAGAAATGTAAGTGCCTCTGCTTACATTTCTTATCCCTTGAAATAGTTCACTCAAAGGCATTTGGATTTATAAAGTTGATGAATCTTGATCAAGTTATAAAGCAAAAGTTGCTCGCTGCTACTGGCTGTGCCTTGCTAGCTGGGTGGTAGAAATACATACATACATACATACAAATAAATATTTTTATTATATTTTTTTTTCGTGTGGGAAACATTTCAAAATGACAAAAAAGATCTTAAAGTTACATTTTGTTAGATTTTTTAAGCAAAATACAAAAGGGCAAAAAAAAAAGTAATAAAACAAATTTTGAGATAACAGGTTTGGGGTTTTTTTTTCTATTTGAAATTTTTGCTAGAATATTTGATACATTCCAGTTTCGAGATAACGCTGAGGAATCAAGTATCCCCCGGGATCAAGTATCCTCATTCTTTCCTACTCATATAAGTGATAGTGATCAAGGTTGTCGAAAAAAATTCTGTGTTTTTGAGAAAAAAATTGAATTTCTAAATAAACTGTGATAGATTTCTGTGATGCTATTTCTTTAAATTTTATTGAAAATTCATGCCAAATTGGGTCTTTTTTACATTCAAGTTAGGTAAAATCAATTAAAATTACCAATCCTATCATACTTTTCTAATTTAAAATAAAAAATCTGAATTTTATATTGATAAGAAAAATTAGAATTTTGGAAATCTTTCCTAATTTTTTTTTTTTTTTGTAAAATCTGTAAATATTTCAAAACTTTGTTCTGTGTTCTGTGACACAGATTCTGTGATGAAAATTTGCTCAAAATTCTGCGAAATTACAAGATTTTTCTGTGATTATGGCAACCATGTTAGTGATAAAAAGATGAAAAGGTTGGTTTAAATATAGCAAAAAATTATGCTGTATTTAGTTTTAAAAAGGTTGTACGAGCCATGAGACAGTTTGTAAGTAAAAGGTAGGACTCGAAGTGAAAGATATATAATTGAATGAAAATCGCCATTTTTTTGGTAAGATTATCAAACACTACAGAGATTTTAAAAACTTTCTTGAAGACCACGAGTAATTTTGAATTATGAGAAAAAGTATTACAAATCTTCTTCCAATTATTCAAAATACGGGAATTTCGACGAAATTTTAACCCTCTACTGCATGGACTACGAATCCGCTGAGATAATCTATTTTTAGTTAATGGAAATAATTTTATAGACCTCTTACTAAGCAATTTAAGTCAAAAAAAATTGTTTTTTTTCAATAGTTTTAATTGATTAATTACGGTGAGAAATAATGATTTTAGAACTTCATAATTGCGAATTGTAGTTTTGATACATCAAAATTGATTGATATCTTTAACAGTACTGAATTAAGCTAAAAAAGGTGAAAAAAATGTTGAGGACATTCTGAACTAGAAAATTGCTTGAAAACAAATTTTAAGCGGTGAGTTTACAAATTTGAAATCAATATTTCAGAAACACCAGAAATTGAATGCAAATCTTATTTTCGAATAAAACCAGATTTTGAAGCTGCGGACATAAGAATTAGAGCACAGAAATAGAAAACATAAAATATGATACCAGGTTTAAAAAAAAAATCAAATTTGAAATGTGAAATAAATTGACTGTCATTGAAAAATATTGAGCAATATGATACTAATTGTTGATTATTGATCATTTTAATTTAAATTTCTTTTCTTCTTTTCAATTGAAGGGTTCATGAAACAACAAGTCAAATTCAATGAACAAAAACAACTGGTAAGGAATTTCCAATTTGTAGTAAATATTAAATGTTCGAAGCAGGGCCGTAGGAAGAACCGACTCATGGGGGAGGGGGCGAAGGGGATTTGTGTGACTGATTTTTACCTATGATTTTTTTGCCCAACAATTTACGAATACAAAAAAAATTAAAACAAATTGTGTTTGTAACTATATGATTATTCATTTTTAAGTACTTTGACATTAAAATTGAGGTCAATTCGCTTCTATCGATGCTTAAAATATTGGCTGGTAGATCCAAACTTAGTTGATTTGGACATAAAATAAGCTTTTTTAGGAAAGTCTTACTTTTCTAAAAAAACTTATTCTATACTCAAATCCAACAAGCCCATTCTTCCAAACTATTTTGCAAATTCGAAGATATTGCCTTTGATGAAGATAAATAAAATTTTCAAAAAAAAAAAAGTAAGAGATACAAATTTCTTGATGCAAACTTGAACCAAATTAATGTTTTAGTATGAAACTTGGCCTAAAAAAACTGTTTTCTGGGAGATAAAATGCCGAATTTTAGTGCCCTCAATGTGTTAATTATGTTAAACAATACACAAAATATAAATTTTTATGCAGAATTTTTAGCTGCAGATATTTTTCATAAAGAATCGATTCCATAGTGAAAATCCTGTAGATGACTTAAAAAACATTGGGTTTTTCGTGATTCGTGATTTTATTCGTGATTTTCAATTGAATGGTGTTTACAAACTTTTTTTTTAATTGAAATCTGGAAATTGAATTGTCAAGCAATCTTAACACATTAAAGATTGCGAAGTTACGGCATATGTTGTGTTCAATTAAGTCGAACTAAGTTTAACACTCAAAATCAGTCCATTCGAATTATACTTCGAAGTGTACGACACTGTTGGCAAGCGAAAAAACGAGATATTGGTCCGCAATGTGTTAAATTCATGATCTCTTGAATTCCTCAAGAATTTATGTCCATTGTAGAATGTATTTACAAGTTAAACCTTTTTTCTGAATTTTCAAACTGCATTCTGAATCTGAATTCTGAACCTGAATTCGAAAATTGCGCTTTGAATTTGTATCCGAATTTCTATACGATTTCTGAAATATACAAAAACTACGATTTTAAAATCTTAATCCAGATCAGAATTTTATGAGTCAAGTTTGAGAGCCCTCATTAATGATCTATTATTTGAATTCTGTAGTTCAGGTTTAATCTAAATTCACTATTGAAATTAGTTATTTTCAATCTGTATTGTGATTCACAATAAAAATATGAATTTACAGTGATCTGAATCTGACTTTTCAATTTATGGCAATCCAAAATTGATGCTTCGATGCTTTAAATGTTTGAATTTTGTGTAGAAATTAAGTTAAAGAACTTCGAATTTGAAAATAAAACAAAATTTTTCTTATTTTATATTCGGAAAACTATTATCAAAATATTGAAATACATTGAAATTGCATATGATCTCGAAAAACATGATTTAAATTTGATGTGAAATGCAAAGCCAAATTTTAACCAGGATTTAAAAGCAGCTTTTCATTTCTTATTTCTTATGATTATTCGAACTGAAATTCAATAATCTTGAACTGGATACAGAATCCGAAATACAAAAATAGAAATTCCCTTTTTTGTTATGGGAATTGTGGAATCAGAGCTTCCGAAATGGGTTTAATTAAATTCAATATCGAATATTTAGTCTTGAAATTTAGGTAAACAAGTTAAAATCTTTTGAAAAGGTGGAGTCGAATTTTGCACTTGGGATGGACTTTTGAGGTTTTGGCGTTAGTTTTTAGTCTAGATTGTTACTCTTGATTAACTTACTCTTTTATCATAATTTGGTTCTGAATTTAAAATATTTAATCTTGAGAAGAAAACCTCGCCTGCTGTTTTGGATCCTCATGGGGTGGGGGTTTAACCCTCAAACCCCCCTCCCCTGTTTCTACGGCCATGGTTCGAAGCATATATTAATTTAGTTAATATTGCGCATTAAAATTTAGCTTTACAGCTGCTTCCTCGGACCATTTATCGAACTTTTCATATATTAATTTAAAAAAATGATCGACTATAGAAAGATTATTTGAAATAATATTAATAAGTCAAACATTTTTATTTTTCGAGCGCAAGTTTTGTAGTTTCAAATTTCGAGATCGTAATGTTTGCCGCTGTCTATTGGAATATTGGGTACTGAAAAGGATAAAATGTAGAAACTATGTTTTTCTTATCAAAAATTAAGATTTATAGGATTTCAAGTAGATTTTGCTTAACAAAACACAAAAACTCAGGATTGCAAAACAAAGAAAAACTTATTAAAAATATTTCTAAAAATTTAAAAATTTCAATAAAAAATTCGCTGGATCCAAAAAATAAAAACCATTCAATAAAATTCGGTTTATTAAATTGAAAATTAAAACAAAATACGAAGTTGAAAAATAAATAGTTTTATTACATTTTTGAAGGATTTTTTTCAATTAAAACAGCTTACCATTTTAAAACTTACTAAAAGAATTTAATTGATTACTCGAGGAAGCATAATTTTGGAGCCTATGTTCCGAAAATTTGATGGATTTTGGCGTCCTGAACTCTAAAGTTTTGTAAGATTTCATCTATCAAATCTAGTTTGGGTGATATGATCTTTATAAGTTTTAAAATGAAGTTGAGTTCAGTTTTGGTTTTGAGTGTTATCAATCATTGATAACTGATGAACTGAAATAACAACACTGATTTTGAATTTGTTTACTATATTATTCCTTCAGTCAATTAAGGAATAATATTTTGATGATGATAATGATAAATAATCTTAAAAAGCTAATTTCTACATTTTTTTTTATTTAAAAACTTATCATCACAAGTATCACTGACATTACCCAAGAAAGTGTGAAAAAAGGTTGTATTTCAATTAAAATTTTTGTTTAATCTTTCATAATGATTTGATGTTTGCTTCCAAAAATATCTAAAATACAATTTAATTAGAAGCTTCATGAAAAAATCTGTTGATATAACCGTATTTTACAGAATCGGGTAAAGGAACGAATAGAAATCTTATATAACTTTTATCACAGAACTTGGATGTATCTGCGGTTTTAAAGAAAGTTGATAATTGGTTTAAGACCTTTATTAGCTTTCGAAGAGTTTGTCAACAAAATGCAGAAATTTCTTACTAGACTTTTACTTATCTTCAACAGTTATTCGAAAAAATAATAGCTGATAGAAAAAAAACTTTGAATGCAGGGCACTCAAATTAATAATAATAAGTTCTTAATTTCTTAGCACCTTAGAAAAAAAATAGAATTTTTGTGGCCTTGTGTAATTGCGGTTCAAATTGGTTTCTTTAAGAATATTTCATATCAGCATGATTTTTTTTTTATGAAATAGTCGATTTTTTTTCATCGAAAAAATTTGTCATACAGTTTTAGATTTTTTTTTTTGTAAATTTTGTTGACTATAATTTAGTATTGAACACCTGTCCCTGGCTTTCAACTTGTTGATGTGTAAAATTAGAATTAGATTTTGAAGGTAGGTTTTTTGTGTGTCAAGAAAGCTAGTCATTATATGATTTTTTGAAAAATTGTGGTAAAGTCTTGGGATAAATATCAATTAAAATATCAATATCAATTAAAGAATTGCTCAGGTTAAAATCAACCCGAAACTACCCTCAAAGTGATTCCCCTTTTTTCATCTGAATTTAAACCATTAAGGTCATTCTTCCTCGAAGTGATTTCCTCTACATAATAGATTTTGATTCGGAAAAACATTTTATGGCCATTTCTTACTTGATTTGACTAACTTTTTTTTTCCTTCGGGAGAAAACCTATTGAAAAGTCTTGTTATTACGTCAAATACCCTATTTATGCTTCTCGCCTATTATCTCGTCACCATCAGGTGGTACAGCGTCAACAATGAGCACCTTAAACGAACCAACCAACAATGGCATATTTAATACCTGCGAAGGATCCCGAATCAATCGGTCATCGATTGTTGAATCTATACCTTGTCGCATCTTTTAGTTTTACTTTTTTTAACAACAATAAAAGAAAATTAAGGTGAGGCCACCACCCGTCGTCGTCGCCAGTCGTCATAAAAAATCATCATCAAGGATGCATTCGCCGTTCGAACTTCTTCTTTCCGAAGCAGCAGCAACAAACATTAAACATTAAACATTCACCACTACACACTTTCCAACAAACCAAACTGGGAAGAGACCCCAGAAGGGAAACACCCGAAAGAAGTAATAAAAAAGTCTGAATCCCGTAGTTGGAAGTTGTTGTGGAACAACAACGAAATACCTTCTGGAGTTGTTGCTAGTGGATTTTTCTCTTATTTTTTTCCTTTGTTTTGTTACTGATGGCCGATCACTGTCTGTATTTGTGATGGTACGAGTTCATGTGTAGAATGTGGTGGATTTGCCTGGTTGGTTCCAGGCATCAACTTCGAAAGGTTTGAGGTTTAGAGGTATAGGAACCGGTTTTGCAAGTTTCCAGCAAACCGAACCGAACCTCCATCCATATGGCGACCGTACGATTCCTCGTTCGCTCGCTACCTATCTAGGCAACAACAGAACCCTTTGCTGCCACACCGACTCCAAGTCCACCTAGAGTCAGGAGTCAGGAACATCAGGTACAAGAGCCGGTCAACTCAGTTCAGCCATACAACATGTTCTTGGATTGGTCTGTGAAGTTGAACTCCCCCCACTCCGAACGACCACTGGAACAAAACGGTGTGGATTAATCACAAAAATACAGTCAGATGTCGGTTTGTGCTTCTGGTTTCATCGACTGACTTCAGTGTTGTTAAGTGTTACTGAAACTTGGAGCTAAAACAGGACACTTCCATTATAATTTACTATTGAGGCTATCGTCGATTTAATTCCATACATGATTGAATAGAATTTTGAAAACCTGAGGGTCACAGCCTCCACACATCAACCGGGAAACTATGAGTTCGGTTATTTATTTTAACGACTAGTTTCGACTATAGAAAGATTATTTGAAATAATATTAATAAGTCAAACATTTTTATTTTTCGAGCGCAAGTTTTGTAGTTTCAAATTTCGAGATCGTAATGTTTGCCGCTGTCTATTGGAATATTGGTGTTTTTACTATACTTACATAGTTTGTTCGCTTAAAACTACCGGTTGTACAGTAAGTATTTTTGATTTTCGGCTTTAACTACCGGATTTTCGGTAAAAATACTAAAAACTACCGAACTCACGGTAATAAAAACAGCAAGTTGATAACCTTTTTACTGTTACTGTAAATATTGTAATTTTTCGGTAAAAACTACCGAACATCAGTTACCTTCACAGATTTTTCAGTGAAACTTTCTTGTTCCATAGTCATTTGCCACTCTGCATAGTTACATTCACTCAGTTAAAAAAGAAACAACCGATCTGATGAACTCCGCATGCTGGAAATTCGATAAAAACTACCGGTGAATGGTAAATAAACAAAAATCGTCTTGACCAGGAATCGAACTCGAGTCTTCTGATTACCTCTCCGCCACCTTACCAATAGGCTAAACCGCTAAATCGCCAGATGTAAATTAATCAAGCTGTAGCTCTACAATTCAGTTGATGTCATTGAGTTGAATTCGCTGCTAGATTCTACCGCAGAAAATGCTCATCGTGCCCCGATCAATGGTGCTCTGTTCGTCCGAGTCAACAATTTAGAGCAAAAATGTGTTTTGAAATTTATTCTAGTGAAAAATCAAAATTTTAATGATTATAGATTATGTAAGATTATAGATCATGAAGATGTAACGATCCTGAGAGTTTATTTTTCGGTGCTCGAAAATTGTAATTTTTTCGTCACATGAGAACCTAGTTCCTCGTGAAAATTTATTTGTGAAAATACGTATTTCCTTAGGAAAGGGTTCGCCCTGCGTGCTCGTTATGCCCTTATCCCTCCTACAGGCTGAAAAAATTCTTGCAACCTTAATTTATCCATGTTAAAATTCCAATTGGATTGTGTTGAAGTGTAAAATTGCTAATTTGATAAACTTATTACTTTGAAAAAAGGTTTCGAAAATTGCTCTAAACATGGGCTTTATTTCTACCAAACTAACTTAAATTTCTGAAAGTTAATGCTTTTAAAGTAAAACTTCAACAGTAAGACAAAAGACAAAAGTAAGACAAAACAGCTGTCAAAACAAACTGTATGGATACCAACGGAAGCAATTGCTTAGAGCAACTGCTCGATTTAGCGTCGCAAAAGCAATGTGCTACTCTTAGAAGCATAACGTAAATGTTGTTAATTCCATGATGAAACTCTATTGAACAAAACAATTCGGTAACTCAAAGAAACTCAACTTGTAGAATTTGTTCCAGCGAATGTTGAATCAGATTTCTTCGCGGCCCTTAATGTGTCAATAAACTTGAGAAGTTTTTCTATACTATCTTAAGGCTATGATCATTTAGTATCCGGGCAGTTACAAACGTGTGTATTTTAAAAACTATTCATTTGATCGAAAAACTTTCTATGTAGGAAATGAAGATGTTAATATGACATTTAAACTAAAAATATTAAAAAAAAAATTTATCAATGTTTTTTAAAAGTACTCTAACTTTTTCATAAAATCTCTTTTTTATCTTTGCACACTTTTTTCAGTTATGTATTGATTTATTTTTTTACCACAGAACCAAAACCTTTGCAAAATCATGAAATTTTACTCAAACTCACCTGGAAAAAGCAATTGGAATCTGGTTGGAACCTTTTCATGAGTTGGTATCTCGAAAAATTTGATCTCTTAAATCCGGTTTTAACATAATTTTTTTTGTCCATCAGAACACATCTGTTACATTGCGTAAAAACCGGTTGAACATGTTGCAATCTAAGGAACTGCTCACTATTAGTTATTTACTAGGTGTCTACTAGTCGGAAAACACTATTTGACTGACGGAAATGGATTAATTGCATTATTTAAGGGGTCTGCATTCAGTTGTCTCTAATAACCATAGACTTTTTACCATATTTAAGATCAAGGGTTTCATTCCGATGCTTGATTTGAACTTCGTGTGGCTCTTTATACTTCTTAACCATTCGGTCCAAAAAAAAAATCGACAGTTTTTGAGTTTTCAAGTCGAAAATGAAGAGTTTCTGAGGCGCAAAAGGCGCAAATTTGTGCAAAATTATTTTTACCATGTCTTTTTGCATCGTAAATATCTAAAACATACATTAACTTAAAAATCTGGCAAAAATGTATGTATGTATGTATGGTTCCCCCATCGGTAGCAAGGTCCTGCCTATGGCTGTGTGGCTTGGCCTTCGAATTTCTTCTAGGGCTTCCACGGTCCGATGGTTCGTCGAAGGAAGGCATCCAACCCACAGAAACCTACAATGGCCGGCTACCCGTGCCGCTTGCAATGATTTCTTTGAGCTATCCCCAGATGCATTCCTTCTAAAATTATTTGAATCTGGAAATGCAAGGAATAATAATATGGGAAATATTTATATTTATATAAATATGGTAAAATATAATATTTTAAAGAATATGATAAAATGTAATATAATGTTAATATATATTAATCGTGAACACAATTGTGAAATGATTATCCATAAAGACGAAATATTATTGTTATTATTTAAAAGGATACAGCACAGAAGAGTGAAGACAATAATTCATCATCTCACTACCTACCTACCAGCGAAGCATTTACAGTAGATGAAACTTTTTTATTACGTATTGCTTCTTAACTTTTTGGAAACAAATTTTGGGGACAAATTATTTTCAATTCTTCGTTTGGATACTAACACTTTGCAAACCTAGCTGAACTATTTCAACATGTCCTCTTTTTCTTTTTTCTGAACTGGTCATCGAATATTTTCTGTTAAACTTAGCTTGGAATTTAACCTTTTTCAATTTGAACAATTCAAAACTTCATGACAAACCTGACAGCATGCTGAACAACCAACCTGCTCGACTGTTTGAATAATTACTTAGCTAAGTACTTCTTGTGAGGATCACAAGATTTCCGATGTCACCACAAGCTGCAGTCGCCTCCGCATGTAACGCTCTATCGTAACTCTAGCGTTATTCAGAGCTTTCTCAAAAGCTTTTCAGCGCCATCTTCGTTTGAGTTTTTTAAACATTCTCAAAGCTCCGATAAAAACTTCGACACAAGCAGAAGATTCCGAAAACACTTGATTGAAAAATATGAAATTTCACCAGATATTCTGAACAACTCCTTAAACCTTCATTATATTCACAATCGCGCGAACTTTAATAATCTATTTCACAACAGAAAATTATTGAAACACGGCTAGAATCGACTAAAATTTATTTCGAAAGCAGACGAAAACAAAATCGCGTCTATCACAAACCAGGGTTCCCAATCCACTCAACTTAAAAATCTGGCAAAAATAGGCATAAATGAATTTTTCGAAAAAGATACAACGGCTCACCGGCAGGACTTGAACCTGCAATCTCCGCTTCAGTACAACGGCGCGTTAGCCAATTTCACCACGGTGAACGTGATGAAACCGGCGAACCCGAGCAATCGAGCTCTGCCGATCAACTGCTGGACCTTCTATCGAAAACACAATGTATATCCCGCATGTGATCTTTCCCGCTATTGATCTCTCTTGTTTCTCTAACCCCACCCATCGACTCGGGATTTTAGCCGAGCGAGCACATGGTCGATTGCTTCGGGTTTGCCGCAACTGAAGCGGAGATTGCAGGTTCAAGTCCTGCCGGTGAGCCGTTGTATCTTTTTCGAAAAATTCATGATATTTACGGCTTATGTTCTTTCGTTCTTTGATAGCTTACGTTTCTTTAATTCTTTCCGTCATCTACGAAAATGTGATTATTTTCAGGTACAAAGATGTACCAAACGATTTCATAACATCAGTATTGATTTCAACAGAGCAACACCTCCCTGTGTAACTGGTCTGCTCGGAACCTTGAGCAGCACTGATTGCTTCTACATCTGACCGTAAGTTGCGGCAAACCCGAAGCAATCGACCATGTGCTCGCTCGGCTTAAATCCCGAGTCGATGGGTGGGGTCGTTAGAGAAACAAGAGAGATCAATAGCGGGAAGGATCACATGCGGGATATACATTCAGCGTTACCACATATACAGATTTTTCTGTAAGTATACAGATTTTTTGGAAATTTTCAAACACAGAATCTGTATATACAGATTACAGATAATTGGAAATTTATACAGATTTCATACAGATTTTCAGAATATCAGAGATTTTCCAAGATATTTTGATTATACTTCGAGTCAATCAATAATAATCTACTCTAATGATTCAATCAACCATCAATTATCACGCTTGCAAATAAAGAAAAACTTCCAGATTAGAGTTCGAAACCGTTACAATGCAATACAACAAGCAAAGCGTTGAAGAAAGTTTTATAACCTCTGTTCAAGAACCATAACAGGTACACACCATAGCAAGAGCAAACGGATTTCACCATAGTTCAACGCATGTCCTAAAAAAATATGTGTATCTTCAAAATTATCAATTTTCGTTCGTTGCATTACAAAAATAATTCTCAACAAATTCCCGTTGAAAGTGAAAAATAAAAAAAATCTTTGTAAGCAGCAACGGTACTTTTGTGAAAAAATTTCTAAGTTTGAACTTGCCTCGTTTACGGGGGCCGGTGCAATCGCAATGCTTTTTCCAAGCTAATTCACAGATACCTCTGTGTATTTGTCCTAAAATGAATTAAATACATGTTCTGGTATGTTTTATCAACTTTTATTGATATATTTGCTGTTTTCCTGCAATAGAAATTACTTTTTGGGAATCCATTTTTGTTGAATGTTGTTTAAAGCAAAAGATCTTCATTTCCCAAGGCATAACGGAATTTTGAATATCCGCTTCAGATACAACTCTTTGGATACCTCTTCTGACTATGATGCTGAAAAATTTTGGAGACGAATTTTTCTGAAATGGCTGACGTAACATGGCTTAAAGGTTGCGTTTGCACTTGCCCCGGAGTGTGGGTTGACAAGAGTGAATATTATTTAAATCGTGTATAATCAAACAATGCAGTGTTTTTAGTGAAAAATTTAAAGAAATGTGAATAATTTTCGGCAAAGCAGTCCAAATTTTACTTAACAAACGAGGTTTATTTTTACACAGACGTTTCGATATCGTATGATATCATCTTCAGGGATTAAAAATTCATCGTTGTTTCAGCTTTTGTAAAAGCGTACTGTTTAGATTTCTTCGTCACTTTAGTTTCACAGAAATATAATTTTGTAGGGGTAAATTTATGCGGTAGAGTTTTGTATAAATGTTGTTTCGACGGTACTATGACTATTGTTGGTTTTCTGAGTAGTTTTCTTATAGTTGGACTTCTGAAGAATATCCAAGATTGAAGCAAAGATTGCATTCAAGTTTTTAACGTCTGTTCTCTGGTTAACAGTGTGTGGTGTGTTGAAAATGTGGCACATCTCCAAAAAGTTGAGAGTGTGTTTGTTGTAACTAGAATCTAAAGTAGTGGTTTTATCAAGATTGAATGTGTGACCTGTTGCAATTATGTGATCTATCAGAGCTGTGTTATCTTTTTCTCTATTTTTTGTGTTTTCTATGTCTTCGTTAGATGTTTTTTCCCTAGTTTTTGTTTTGTTCGCTCCTTCTCCTAGTTTTTGTTGTAGTATTTTGATGTTGCTTCGGTGTCCCGAGATTCGTTGGTCTAATGTGTTTCTTGTTAGCCCGATGTACACATTGGGGCAGGGTTCTTCACACGGGATCTTATAAATAACATTTGATTTTTCACCAATACATTTGGGATCTTTCACCCTGCTGAACAAATCTCCCACGGTTATATTTCTCCGGCTGGTAATTTTGATGGTGGGATAATCGGTTGACAGGTATCGTATCAGTCGTTCAGTGAGCATCGGTACGTACGGAACTGATCGATACGTCACATCATGATCTGCATGTTGGTTGGAGCTTTCAGACGGCGGCTGTTGATGATCAGGAATATTGGCTATTGTTGGAGATTTTGGTTGAGCTGGATGGATTTGGGTGTGATAGCATTCTGGATGGTGCGAATGAAAGATACTATTGGGTGGATTCTCCTGCTGGTGCGTTTGTGATATTGTTGGAGGAATGCTGGTGCGTGGATTAGAAGGAGCTAGATGGTTGACGTTCGTGTGGATTGGAGTTTGAGTGGTTGCTGATGGATGTTGTTTGAGTTTTCGTTGCTGGACTATTTTATTCATATTGATCAATCTGTTGATCACCGTTTTGGGGAAGTCGTTTAGTCTGAGATGTTGGTAAATGAGTTCTGAAATATTCTGTTGTTCGTCGTTTCTTGAAAGCTCCAACCAACATGCAGATCATGATGTGACGTATCGATCAGTTCCGTACATACCGATGCTCACTGAACGACTGATACGATGCCTGTCAACCGATTATCCCACCATCAAAATTACCAACCGGAGAAATATAACCGTGGAAGATTTGTTCAGCAGGGTGAAAGATCCCAAATGTATTGGTGAAAAATCAAATGTTATTTATAAGATCCCGTGTGAAGAACCCTGCCCCAATGTGTACATCGGGCTAACAAGAAACACATTAGACCAACGAATCTCGGGACACCGAAGCAACATCAAAATACTACAACAAAAACTAGGAGAAGGAGCGAACAAAACAAAAACTAGGGAAAAAACATCTAACGAAGACATAGAAAACACAAAAAATAGAGAAAAAGATAACACAGCTCTGATAGATCACATAATTGCAACAGGTCACACATTCAATCTTGATAAAACCACTATTTTAGATTCTAGTTACAACAAACACACTCTCAACTTTTTGGAGATGTGCCACATTTTCAACACACCACACACTGTTAACCAGAGAACAGACGTTAAAAACTTGAATGCAATCTTTGCTTCAATCTTGGATATTCTTCAGAAGTCCAACTATAAGAAAACTACTCAGAAAACCAACAATAGTCATAGTACCGTCGAAACAACATTTATACAAAACTCTACCGCATAAATTTACTCTACAAAATTATATTTCTGTGAAACTAAAGTGACGAAGAAATCTAAACAGTACGCTTTTACAAAAGCTGAAACAACGATGAATTTTTAATCCCTGAAGATGATATCATACGATATCGAAACGTCGGTGTAAAAATAAACCTCGTTTGTTAAGTAAAATTTGGACTGCTTTGCCGAAAATTATTCACATTAAAATCATACAGTCGACATCTTAAAATCAACAACAAATTTAAAGAAAGTTTAGTTTATCTAAGTCAGATTGTTTGTTAGGGGTCTAAACAACAATTTCTAGAAGAAAAAATATTTTTTTATTTTTTGTAACAGAGAAAAAATGAATGTTTGCCCTTGCCCCAGTGTACTTTATCAAAATTGGTCATTGCATTGAAGGATATGTAACTTTTAATGGTAAAGACTGAGGGCGCAGATCGTTATATTTAACGGAATATATCGACCCAAAACTTTGCGTGATCTTATTTTTCACACGTGGCGGACATGTATTTTGTCCGTTACATTTAGTCGAATAAAGTTAAACCAAAATCGTATCACGTATAACAAAATATCAGGTATAACACTGGTTTGACATGTCGCACAAATAGTAGCCCGTACAAATGAGCAGCGTAGTCCAAATGAGTGCGCTACGCATTATAAAAAGGACACCGTAGTTCAGCGTAAGTATTCGAAATGAAAATTTTTGGTACAGATTTCAATACAGATTTTTGAGATTTTATACAGATTAAAGAGATTTTTTGGCTCAAAAATACAGATTTAAATGTGGCAACGCTGTATACATTGTGTTTTCGATAGAAGGTCCAGCAGTTGATCGGCAGAGCTCGATTGCTCGGGTTCGCCGGTTTCATCACGTTCACCGTGGTGAAATTGGCTAACGCGCCGTTGTACTGAAGGGGAGATTGCAGGTTCAAGTCCTGCCGGTGAGCCGTTGTATCTTTTTCGAAAAATTCATGATATTTACGGATTATGTTCTTTCGTTCTTTGATAGCTTACGTTTCTTTAATTCTTTCCGTCATCTACGAAAAAAAAAAAGCATTTAGTATATTTTTATGTGATTTTCAAAGCTCGTGCATAGAAAAGTGCACATCATCGCAACACCACATTTTGTCTGAGTATTTTTGATGATAAATAAGGCTTACCAGATACTTTCAGAAAAAGCGGGACATTTCAGAAACTCTCAAAAATCCAATTTTGATGTGTATATGTTCCTTCAGCTTAAACAGTTAATAAAAAATAAAAAAAAATATTGAAAAATGAAATTTGTTTATAAAAAATTCATTCACAAGATATTTTTTTAAAAATTTTTAACAACCTTTTTTGATCATCTACCAAGTTTATTTAATTTATCTCGTCCATTCATTATTTGTTTGATTTAAAATAGCTTATTTAGTCCTGCTCTAATTTATCCGGAATTTGAGCTTTACATTCAAGGGATTCTGGTAGAATTTCGGAGAAACATCTGGAGCCATCATCGTTTGGATCAGATTGTATGGTGATACAGATATGCTAAGAAATGCTTGTCAGATTTCTGGTTTTTACCCGGAATTTTCCAGATATTTGACACAAAATTTAGGAAAAGTTCGGTACGGCTCGGTTGTCCAGATTTCGTTTAAAAGCCTGGATTTTTTACAGATTAATTCACCTTATTTGCCAAATTAAAAAAAAAACTTAATGTGAGTTATTATAATTTTCATTTTTGCATCAAAAAACGATATTTTTAGCAAGTTTTATAGAAATAATCATAAACAGTGTTGCTGCTGATGTGTTTGGATGGAAAACTATATTTTCAAGTGTATTCTTTTTGATTTTTATTGGGTAATTCCGTTGTTTTGACCAAATTTGTTCAGATATTGCCTGGATTTTTTCAGGTTAGCAAACTTAAATTCATAGAATTTAACAAATTACTTAATCTTGTCTTATATAAATGTGATAATCGTTTTCTTTAGTGAAACTAGATTATATTAATAATTGAGATTTCGGCGAGTATAAAGTCCACGTCGCGGCACAAAACTCGACTGTTCCACGCGAGGGTAGAAGAAGGAACTCTCTTTGCTAGATATGATTCACTGTTTCTCTATGTTGAATTGTTCTCTCTCGCTCTAATCGGTATCGCTATCTCCTACATAAACTTTGATAAAAAAGCCGCTAGTTTTGAAAATATTATATTTGAAAAATTTTCGTTGTCGAACAATGAATTTAAATTGAGGCTAAATTTAGGTTTTTTCAGTGAATTTAATCAGAGAATTTTATTAAAAAGTATTTTTCAATTTTTACAGCCTAATCGACGAATATCATGTCCTTTTAGTAAGAATATTTCGAAAATCGTAGAAAATTAGAAAAAAACAGGAGTTGAAAATTATCGAGGAGAGATTTTAAAGAAGCGTTTTCATCAAACACGGACCAACTACTTTGAGTCTACCATAAGGTTGCCAGAATTTTTAAAACACGTATCCGGGCCGGATAAATCCGAGCTATTTCAACAAAAAAACTGGCAAAATCCGGGCACTTGATTTCAAAATTGTCATAAAAAATCCGGTCAATATCCGGACAAAAACTCAGGAATTACTCAACAAATTTAAAAAAAACTTGGATTTTTTTTTTCATCTAAACTTATCAGCAAATTTTATATCGTATTTTAGGCTTCCAAAAACCTTTCATGATTATTTTTATAAAAATGGCTCGAAAAATTTGGTTTTGGATGCAAAAATTCCAACACAATCCGTTTTTTTGTTTGATTTGGCACATTAAGTGAATGAATCCGGGCAACCGGACCGGACCGGATAGTTCCCAAATTTTGTATTAAATATCCGGGCAAACCTGCATAGAACCGGGCAACTAGTCTACCACAAAAATTTTCACAGAAAAAAACGGGACATTTTGAGAAAAAAAAGCGGGACGGCGGGACATTTTCTTATAGAAACCCTATGATAAATGAAACTTTTTCGTTCTGAAATAAGCGTGGAAATCGGTGGAGATGGAAGCAGAGTTTTGAATGATTTAAATACTCTCTTTTGTATGAAAGTTATCTATTTCGCTCAATGAAAAAAAGTTAAAATATTTTATTTATGGATTGAATGCTGCAATATTCTTTTAACATATTTTTAACTATGAAATTAAATTTTGATTCACAAAACAATATTTAATTTCAGTAGCTCCTGATCTTCCACAGGATTACACATGTATCACTCTGTGGTTTCCTGCAAAATTGAAGAATGTGAATCATTAATGAAAATGTCAGGTTTTTTAAATTCACTTATTTTAGCTTTCAGATATTGGATATTGCTTGGTGGTGGTTGGTTTGGCGTTTTTCCGTCTTTCTTGAATACAAATCATTTTCTTCTAATCTTCATTGTAGGTTTCAGCAATATTAATGTAAATTTCATAAATTTAACAAAACCACAATCAAAAATAATAGCATTACCATTAAAAAAACGTTTCCTGGTATTCTGATAGTCATAGTCCCAGGCGGAATCTTAGTGTGTTCATCTTTGTAAAATATGATGGTTAGCATTTTACCAAGCTAAAACCTCTCTCCATACATACGGAGTATAATGGATGCCATGAACGATATTCAATCTGATGTCCATAGGGACAGAATTTAAATGGATTTTAAATAAAATGAAATTGAGCATATTTTTTCATATTTCGAACCAAATGACTCCTTCAAGGAGTGACAAGGGTCAATTAATGTAACGCATTAAAGTGAGGCATATCGAGCCTCGAAAGAATAAATACCTAAAGCTGCTTTCGAGTAGATACGGTTCAAAGTTAAAAAATCAGAATATTTATATAATTTAAAATATGAAAATCCGGGCAAACTTGAAGCTATCATGGAACCTCGCTCCAATCCTCATGTAACCCATTGAAATGTTTATAAGCCATCTTCAATACATTTTGTTTATCATTAGCGAGGAATATTTATTTTCCATTAGGGTGCACCTGAAATGTTGAAAGTACCTACCGAAAATATCAAAAATTATAAAAGTGTTAAAAATGATAAAAACTCAGGAAATTGACAAAAAGCCATTGAAAAACTTTTTGCATTTAAAAATCTGTAATGTTTGTCTTTTTTCTGAGTTTTAATGTTTTCGTTCATTTTTTTTGCATTTTTTAAGAAATGAGAGAGATGTGAAAATGATAAAATTAGACAAATCCAATTCCAATAAGAGTCATGAGTCAAACTGGAAGAGGACTTAAAAGCGAGTCTTGGGAAACGTCCGCTTCATCTTTGGGAGCCCAAAAATGTGGAGCTGAGTATTCTTTCGATTGTATCTTTTCGATTAACGATCTGTTAGAAATATGTTAAAAAAAGCCGGTGTGTAGTAAAATTTATAACGGTCGCCACATGAATTTTCCAGCTGCATTTTTAAATGAGAAATGCTGCAACCTAAAATCTGTTGAAACGAGGTCCGTCTGTTAAGCATAACCAAACAAGGTAACCAAACAAGAGGACTGCTTGCGGGGGTCCAAGAAGCTGGAACCAATCGGAGGGTGGGGTGAGAAGGTTGTGAAAAGGAAAAAAAGGCCAAACGAGAAAGAGATAATAATTCAGAAACTTCTGCGGCACGGTATGTTTAGGACCTACAACTACTTACAACTCCACTTCACTGTGGAATCATTGCCTTTGCAGGGCTCGAATGTTGAAAGGAAAAGAGATCGTCCAGAAACACACCTGTGAAACGAACCGAGGTGCGGGGGCCAAATGGTGGATTCTCTCCAGATTTTTTTCTTGTGATTTTTTGCCTTGTTCAAAACAAGACGAATAGGTCGAGAAGAAAATGGAGAGGAAAAGGAAGACAGGTCACCAGTTTGAACCGTTTCTCGGTCGTTGGACACAACATCACAGGTTGAGAATAATTCCATCCAGCTGTGTTGACGAGGCCTAGCGACTGAACCGGTTGGGATCGAAGTCGAACTCGATTCATGCATTCCTTTTGAGAACTGAAACTTCGCAGAGAGAGAGAGAGAGGAGTTCCTTGAATGCGCTTTCGGCAGAAGGTTCATAAATCTTCGATTCGGAGAACGCGGTAAAAAATAGATAAAAATGAGGACATCGATTCGAAAGATTAGATTTATAAAAATTTTGTTTATAGTTTAAGGCAGCTTGTATGACCATTGTGATATAACAATTACGTTAAATGTTACACGGTTATATGAGAAAGATGCAATTAGTCTCGGTTTACCTAACCTAACCAACTGTTGTTAAACGCATCACTTTTATCACACTAGGCTCATGTCTTAACGATTATAGTGTTACGTGCTAGACAAGGCACGTGCAGTAAAGTTTTTGGAAAGTTTCCCTACAGTTTACAGCTTCCAATTTCGGTAATTGACTGTTAAAATTACCCATAATTAGGTCTTTGAAAAACTTTTGAAGAAAAATTATATATTTCAAACTGCAGATGAATTGATTTATTTGAATCGGTCACATGGTCTATGCTTACGTTCAACTGATAGATATCTACTTTACTTAATCAAAAAGTAATTTTGGATCGTAAAAGCAACTTCGTTGGGTACTTTTATGGCACCGTGTAGATAAGCGTGATACTCAAACCACGTGCAGATTGTTATCGCCTTCTTGGCTTTCATAACTCCGATACTGTTCCCTCAATTAGAACCCGCAGTTTAGTTTCTAGTGGAATTGGAAAAGTTTTGCGCTATAAACCGTTTTTGACAATTATGTCCTGTATACCAGTACTAATGATATTCTATGTTTGTTCTCTTCCTTTCTTTTCAGGTAAAGACCCAGCAGAAGTTCCTTGTTTTGGTTTGGGGTGAAATCAGCGACCTAAATGCCGAGACAGAGCAAGTATCTCCCGGGAGGGAAACAATGCAAACCCCTTTTCACCCCCTTTAGCTCAAACCGCAGGGATTTGTGAGAACTCGATAATTAACCCCTAGCCTAGACCAACTCGTAACCTGACTTTGTAAGTGCTGCATTTCTCGGCGAGAGGGGAAAACAGCTAAGCGTGATTTTCCAATATACAAAACTAAATGTAGGTGGTGATGCATAAGCTTCTTCTAGCCTAGGCTAGAGGATTTCGGAGAGCGATAGCAATCCACGGACGGCTCGGCGTTGTGCTCAAAAGTTTCCTCATTACCGCCTTCGGGGAATCTCTCGCTGCTGATGCTTTCTCGAAGGTGAATAACTAGTTTCGCCATTCTACGCGATGTATAGTGATAGTGTAATAAGCCATAGAAGTTTGGTCTCCCCCACCACAACGCGCAACATCCATCTTGAATGTGCTGGATGTGCTGTTGTCTCTTTAGTTTTTCACAGATTAAAAGCTAGGAAAATTTCGATAAGCTATTAAGCTATTTTTTACGTTTCGAAACTTTTTTTTATCTTTTTCAAGGAAAATCTATAGATTTTATTATTTTTTATTTTTAAGAGCCAAAATTCAGTGTTACTAGCTTAAGCCCCGAAAATAGAGCACACGGCATATAAAGGACAATTACATTACGTCTAATGTCATTTGCTAAATTTGACGTTTCAGAGTTTATTCCAGTCTTCTTCAAGGAGCGTTGAATTTTTAAATTTTTTTTAATGTTTTGAATTTCTATTCGCATTAATTTTTACCTCAAGATCTACCCACATCAAGTCTTCTCGAGTTTCCGCTTAGGTCTAGTCTCGTCTAGTATAGTTTAAACTGAAGTCTTGTCTTCAGTCTGGTCTAATCTTCAGTCTAGTCTTGTTTCCAGTCTAATTCAATTTTGTTCAGTTTCTAGTCAAATATAGTCTTGTTTCAAGTCTAGTCCAGTTTTCAGTCTGGTCTAGTTTCAAGTTCAGTAAAGTCTCTAGTTTGGTCCAGTTTCCAATCTAGTCTATTTTTGTCCAGTTCCCAGCCTAGTCTAATATTGTCTAGTCTAATCTCTAGTCTGGTCTAGTCTAGTCAGTTTCCAGGCTAGACTAGTCTAGTTTAAAACCTGGTCTAGTCTCCAGTCAAGTCGAGACTTCAGACGAGTCTTCAATCTAATAAAGTCTTCAGTTTAGTCTAGACTAGTTAAGTTTCAGTCTTGTCTCGTCTAGTGTCCAGTCTAGTCTCCGGTCTAGTCTGGTTTCTAATGTATTCTTGTATCCAGAAAGGTCTAGTCTAGTGAAGCCTTCAGTTAGGTCTTTGGGCTTATCTACTCTAATTTTCAGTCTAGCCAGACAGGTTGAGTCTCATGTTCTTCAGTCGAGTCTAGCCTCCAGTCTAGTCTAGATTAGACTAAATACAAGACTAGACTTGAATAGACGAGACTAGATTTTAGACTAAAAGTGATTGACGAATAGACTAGACTAGATTAGACTGAACACTTGACTAGAATTAAGACTAAACTTAAGACTTGATTAGACTAGACTAGACCGGACACTAGACGAGACTGGAACACTAGACGAGACTGGACTCTACACTAGACTGGACACTAGAAAAGATTGAACACTAGACTAGATTGGACACTAGACTAGACTCGACTGGACATTAGACTAGACCGCACACTAGACTAGATTGGACACTAGACGAGACTGGACACATGACTAGACTGTACACTACACTAGACTGGACACTAGATTAGACTGGACACTAGACTGGACTAGGACACTAGACTAGACTGGACACTACACTAGACTGGACACTAGACTGGACACTAGACTAGACTGGACACAAGCCTAGGCTAAACACTAGATTAGACTGGACACTAGACTAGATTGGACACTAGACGAGACTGGACTCTACACTAGACTGGACACTAGACTAGACTGGACACAAGACTAGGCTAAACACTAGATTAGACTGGGCACTAGACTAGACTGGGACACTAGACGAGACTGGACTCTACAATAGACTGGACACTAGACTAGACTGGACACTATACTAGATTATACACTAGACTAGACTTGACTGGACATTAGACTAGACCGCACACTAGACTAGATTGGACACTAGACTAGGCTGGGACACTAGACGAGACTGGACATATGACTGGACTGTACACTACACTAGACTGGACACAAGACTAGACTGGACACAAGATTAGACTGGACACTAAACTAGACTGGGACACTAGACTAGACTGGGACATTAGACGAGACTGGACACTACACTAGACTGGACACTAGACTAGACTGGACACAAGACTAGGCTAAACACTAGATTAGACTGGACACTAGACTAGTTTGGACACTAGACTAGACTGAACACTAGAATAGACTGGTCACTAGACTAGACTGGACACTAGACTAGACTGGACACTAGATTACACTGGACACTACACTAGACTTAACACTAGTCTAGACTGGACACTAGATTAAACTGGACACTAGACTAGACTGAACACTAGACTAGACTGAACACTAGACTAGACTGGACACTAGACTAGACTGGACACTAGATTAGACTGGACACTACACTAGACTTAACACTAGACTAGACTTGACTAGACTGAAGAATAAACTAGAGTCTAATTCAGATTACTGTCTTCTCTAGTTTACAGTCTAGACTAGCCTCCAGTCTATTGTAGTCTTCAGTCTAGGCTAGTCTCCAAATAAGCCTATTCAAGAGTTGAAAGTCGATAAAGTTTACGAGTAGCCATTCTTGAGAGCACCAACAGTCTGTAGTCCGTAGAATGTTGAAAATTTATCGAGAGCATGGGGGTTTTTAGAGGTTAGGAGAGCTTTAGAGATCTTTAGAGATCTTTGGGATGTCTTCAGTTAACTGTAGACCTATAAAAAGGCAATGTATTATAGAGGCCAGAAAATTTCTGTGGTTGTAAAATCTTGGAGATCTGGAGGTCCGTACAAAGGTAGAAGAGCTCATAAGTGGCGTAGATTATTGGATAACCTCAATCGTAGAAAGGCTATCGTATTAAGAGGCCTTACAAAAGTTGACATATGGTTTAAAATTGGAAATTTTCAACGAGTCTGTAGAAGAGAGGGCCGTAGGATTGTTACTTAAAATATTTGTTTCTAGGAGTTTTAGAAGGCTGCAGAACTTGTAGGATTAAAAAAGTTTTTAAACTATTTTTTCTGCTTTCGAATTTTAAACTCCAGCCTAAGCATATGGCATCTGAGGAATAAATGTACATCGATTAATCATATTACATGAATTTGACGTTTCGGAACTTTTTACGGTCTTCTTCAAGGATCGTTGATTTTTGATTGATTTTTAATTGATACTCAATTTTAATCTTTAAATTTACCTCTTATCTTCCAACCTCAAAACAGACACAAAGCGTCTGAGGGATAAGCTGAAGACGTCTGAGCGTTTCGGGAAAAAACTACGCTTCGGAAATTTTTCTGATCTTTTTCATGTAACAAAAATCGATTCATTCGCTTAGCCAATTGACCCAAAGACAATAAGAAGTTGTTCAAACCAATGGCACATTATACACCAGAAAAAGTTTGCAAGTGAGAAGCTTTTGGGCAGACGGCAAACACTCGAAAGCCTTAGATAAGATTCTTTGAGTGAGCTCCGTTTTGTTGTTAGATGTCTTCAGATATCTGGGGGCCAGTTGAAAAGCAATTTTAGTTGGAGTTCGGGAGATCTCTTGAGTCTAGGGTTAGGTTACCAGAATTTTTTCCGCAGGTATCCGGGCTCGACAAATCCGGCAAATTTTATCTAAACACCTGGAAAAATCCGGGAATTTGATTTCAAAATATCAAAAATTCGGGCAAATTTTCTCAAAACCCAGAAATTACTCAAAAACAATAAAGAAAAAAAATTAAGAAATTTTTTTTTATCAAAACTCATTTACAGATTTTAAATCGTATTTGAGGCTTCCAAAAATCCTTTCATAATTATTTTATAAAACTTGCTCATAAAATTTTGTTTTGGAGGCATAAATAAAAAAAATTACAAGACAATTCGTTTTTTTTGCCAAATTGACATTTCGAAACTGGTTCCGGTTCCATTCTTCAAGGATCGTTGATTTTTCATAACTTTTTCATATACTCAATAACAATCTTTTATCTGATCTTAAGATTATACCTCAAAACAGACACAAAGCGTCTGAAGGATAAGCTGAAGATGTCTGAGTATATACTACGTTTCGAAATTTTTATTATCGTCTTCAAGGAACGTCGATTTTCTCCGAACTTTTAAGATTAACCTCTAGCTTTCAAGCTTCAAACCAAGGTTGCCGAAAAAAATTCTGTGTTTTTGAGAAAAAAAATCTGAATTTCTGTGATTTCATCCAAAAATTCAGTGAAGGTTTTCTGTGATGCTTTTTCCTTCAATTCCATTGAAAAAATTCATGATAAATTGGGTGCTTTTTACATTTAAGTTGAGTAAAATCAATTAAAATTACCAATCTTATCATACTTTTTTAATTCAAAGTGAAAAATCTAAATTTTATAATGGCCAAAAAAATCTTAATTTTGGAAATCCATTCAAAATCCAAAAATTCTGTGAAATCTGTGAACTTTACAAAATTCTGTGTTCTGTGACATAGATTCTGTGATGAATGCTCAAAATTCTGTGAAATTACAGATTTTTCTGCGATTTCGGCAACCTTGCTTCGAACCTCAAAATAAATAGGAAAATGTTGGTTTGCACCTAAACTGGATTCGAAAATCGATCCGTTTGTCTGTGACTGTGGGCCACTCGACCCCCTAAAAACAATGTGAAGTTGTTCAATCTAATAGCATATCATACACCAGAAGAAGTTGCTTGGGAGAAGCTCTAAAGGGCATAAGTTAAACACTCGAACGCCTTGGATTAGATTCATTTGATTAAACTGCCTGTTTGCTAGAGTCTTTTTTTCCCGAGAAGCATAAAACAAATAATAATAAAAATTCCACCCACTGAATGCTGCCTCCCTGCGGTAACTGTGCAGATGATCGTGGAAAAATGCATTGTTTTGGTCTTTGTTGTGTTTACATTAAATTTTTGACATAGTTCTCCGAGTCGAGGAATGGAAAAACAACCCCATAGTAGCTTCATAAGTTAGGGTTTGAATGTTTTAAATTCCTTTTAATAAGGGTTGTAACGCTTTTGGTGTTAATAATGCAATTTTTCTGGTCATTTATTCCAATTTGGAATTTGGAAAATTTCGAATCTTGAAAGAAGCTTGTCTTAATCGAACATTGATATGAGTGAATCATCCTATCCTTCAGTAATAAATACATTACGAACTTGGCTGTTCAAACAACTTTACCTGATATGGCCTTGCCACTTTCAACATCTCATTAGCAATTTAACTTTTATCTCCAGGAACGCATGCCATAAAGTCTGTCCAAATTTATAACCTTACTAAAAACGTGTGCATAAAATAAACTGCACCTGTACGAAATAGACTCTCTCATCGGAGACGCGAGGTAAAATAGGTGTGGGATAATGCATAAAACTTCGAGTAGCAGGCCCACACAAAAAGCGAACGCCCGGGTCAGCGGATTAAAATTTAAGAAAAAAAAACTTGCAGTTCTTCCTTCCCTTGACCCTTTACAGACAACTTGACCAAAGTCATTTTGCAGCAATTTAAAACATTCGAAATTAAATAAACGACTTCCACACATACAAAAGTATTCTGGAACCGGGAGGGAGCTTGATATCGTCGGAAAAAAAGTGAAATGGAAAGAAAAAAACGCAACTCAGCAAAGCGAAAATAATGCAGCCAGTGTCTGTCCGAAAGCCGCTCGCTGCCGCCCGAGAGAAATAAATTGCTTCATGGGAAAATGCTTCTCGAAAATGGCATTCCGAATCAGACTCGTAGAGTTGAGAAAAAAAAAGACGAGAAGGAGGAGAACAGTGACGACATAACAATTAGCGGATAGGCGGTGTGCGTCGTCTTCCTAAATCGTTTGGAGCGAAGGCTCGACTCCAAAGATTCAGAGCATTTGGATATGGAGCTCGGTATTTTTGAACTGACTGTCTGAAAGCTTTGCGCGCCCGCGATTCTTCCAGTTTAAGTTTCGCCCAAGCGGAAAATAAAAGTCATCAGCTCAAGAGTACTCTAGCCATTCGCGCACAATTCAGTGGCAGCCAGCATAAGAATAACCGTGAGGTGACTCATTGTGGCCGACAGTATGGTTTTATGCCAAGAACAAGATTCAAGAATTATTAAGCCACTATTTTCCCGATCAGGAGGGAATAACTAAATTATATCAAGATAACATATTTTGATACTATTTTTTTCCTATCTAAATGAGTTATTATTCAGTACTCGTAGGATGTTAAAATATCTCAAATTATATCAAAAAATCTATGCGATCATAGCTAAATTTTATCAATTTTAGACATGCTCCTTTCAAAATTATATCTCATTCAGATAGCATAGTTTGATATTGGACAGAACAAAACCTATCAAAATTATAACTTATCAAGATATGAGTGCGTCTAGTGGAATGTAAATAAACCACATTATAAGTTAAAACCATGCTTCATTTTTGGTTTCCCTATAGATAATTGGATTCAATTTTATGGATCTGTTGAGCGAAACTCTCTAATGTTGATTAACTGGTTAATCGCCGCGATGAATTGTTTGATGTTATCATCGACTTTTTTCGGCAAAAATAAAAACGAAATTACTTGCCAGTTGGTCCAAACGTTTCGAGCTTCTTTTGGCGATTTTTTTGGCGAATGTAAACATAACATCAAAAACAAACAACAGGCAACGAATAACAGTATGACGATCGCTAGATAAAGTAAGATAATAAGTTCTTGTAAAATGGAAAATTATACTATTAATACAATTAATTTTAAGGTCCACTGAGGAGGAGCGAAACGCCAAAAGTAGCTCGAAACGTTTGGACCAACTGGCAAGTCATTTCGTTTTTATTTTCGCCGAAAAAAGTCGATGATAACATCAAACAAAAACTCTCTAATGCACGGTTTGGGCCGTTGACTTCGATGTCCGTGTTTCATAAAAAGTTGCACGTATATCAAAATATGATATAATCATTTTATTTTAGGACAATCCGAAAAAAAATCTTTATAATTGAAAATGAGCTCAACCCCTTTTAAGTCTGTCAATCAGAATAAGATATATGTAATTCAGATTGGAGAAACTTCAAATCGTACTTAATTATAACTGAATCAAATGTAAATATCTTGGTAAGATACGTTTGAGTTATTATTTTGATATGCTCTCCTGATCGGGTTCATATAAAGCACTCCAAGGTTCTCTTCCTGGAATTCTAATCTTCTGAGGACCCATCCAACCCTTAAGAAAGTCTCTAGTTTTCTGAAAAACTATGGACTTATGGCGAAGGCATCGAGTTTTTCACATATCGTCACTTTGAAGAGATGTGCAGTTGACTAAAAGACTTCAGACTATCTAAAGGCCTTTAGCTTTAAAATGTCGGCTTTTAAAAGACCTTTGAATTACACAGATTAAAATAAGGCCCTCCTGAGGCCCCCCTTTTTAAGGCTTTCCAGCCTTCTATAAACTTCCAGTCCCCAAAGATACAATGCGGTGCCCTAGAGACCTCTTTGCCCCGTTTCAGGCATAAGATTCTCTGAAGGACTCTGAAAATCCAAAGCTTTAAAGCATTCCAAAGTTTTTCGACACTCTAAAACTACAAACCCTAAATATTAAGATTGTCATCATTCTTAAGACCTTTGGCGCTCCTCATCAATTTTCTGGATCTTCAATGCGAATTATAAAGATCTTCTAGCATCTGAATCTTCAGGCTTCAACCTCAAAGATTTTAGTATTCTAAAGGCCTCCCGGCCTCCATCGAACATAGCACTTCTACTGGACTGCGGTTTTTTTTACTCTAGAGATTATTGATGATCATATGATTTGATTTGCGGAGCTCTAATGATTTCTGTTTCTCTGAAGATCGCCATCATTCTAAAAAGCACTGGCTCTTGTGAGATAGCTTTCAAAATTTTAAGCAATCTAGGACCCTGTCAGCTGGCTAAACACAATGATAATTCAAAAATTCGATAAAGAATAATGGATGTTGTCCGTTGCATTGAAAGTTGGAATTCGCACAATGTTTAGCAGTCGCAGTAATCCGTATTAAGCTTCCCCAAAACAAAAATGAGGTACCCGTGTATTAGTAAAATTACAGGATTTCTACTGATTTGATAAGTTGCACAATTGTCACAGTTATGAAGCGTGCAGTCAAATTTAATGCGCTGTGCATAAAAAAATAAAAATTAGATGATAAAAAAGGAAACAAGAAAAAATGCTAGAATAAGATAAAGAAAATTTATTAAGATAAAAAATAATATATTATATTTTTTATCTAAATCGAATTGGAAAATTTGATTTGATGAAAAAAACCCGCAACTTGCAAAAATGATCAAACTGTAAAAAAAAAAAAAAAATTTAAATATGAAACATAAAAAAATGGATACAAAATTGAGATGGATTTAATAATAATTTAAAAACTGACGTACTGATTAAAAATGTAAAGGATAAAAGAATAAACAAAGATTGACTGACAACCGATTCAAAAATAAGTTAATCTAAAAAAAAACAAAAATAAAAAATAGAAACAGATAAAAAAGGGAGATGAAAAAATTCATAAAAGTCCGAAAAAATAAAGGAAATAAACAGAAAAAATATTGTGGAAGGAACTGATAAATTAAACAAAACAGTAAAATAGAAAAAAGAACTAAATGGAAAAGATAAAACAAAAAAAAACAAGGAACATGGAATTTTACCCAAAATTCATTAAAGAGGAAAAATATAGTAAAACGAGCTGAAGAATAGAACAAAAAGGTAAGAAAGAAACAGTAAAATATAAAAACAGTAAAATATTAAAAAAAAACAGTAAAATAAAAAAAAACTTAATTGAATATAAGATTAAAAAAACAGAAAAAAATATTTTTTCTTATAAAAATAAAACTAAAATAAACAGAAAATATAGAAAAAACAGAAAGAAGTTTTAGGAATCAGTTAAAAAAAATCATAAAAAATTAAAATTAAAATAATTAAAAAAATTTAAAATAAATCAGGAAATTGAAATAAAAGCCGAAAGAAAATTTGAAAAAAATCTGAAAAAAATTAAATAACAACGGGAACATATAAATATAACATGAAACATGTAACAAATGAAGAAATAAAAAAAAACAGAAAAAATACAACAAAATAAACAAGCACAGGTCTAGCTCAGCACTGTCTGGAAACAGGCCACATTTTCGATTTTGAAAATATAAAAATATTAGAGAGAGTTACTGGATACAACGCTAGGACAACTGCTGAAACGTTCTATATAAAGTTGAGAGGAGACGATAATGTCGTTAATAGGCAGAGAGATTCCATAAATTTGAAGACCGCTTATGACCCAATAATATCCAAGTTAACACAGACACTGACAAACAAATGTAAACGCAAAACAAAACAAACTGTCCAAAACCAAAATAGTTTAGACTATGGCCAGTCAATTGTAAGTTTAATTTAAATTTAGAATTAATGTGTAATTCAAAACGTAAAATATAATTTTAGTGTCCACTGAAGAGGAGCGAATGCCAGAGTAGCTCGAAACGTATGGACAACTGGTAATTTGTTTTGATTATTTTTAAAACTCACCGAAAATCGTCGAGAACTTCGAAGAATAAACAAAATAAAAATAAAATGATACAAAAAACAGGAAAAAATAAATAAATAAGAAAAAAGAAAAATAAAATGGAAAAGAACAAAAAATATTAGAACAGGTAAAATATATAAAGCAGAAAAAAATCAAAACAAGTAAAAAATTGAAAAAACGGAAAAATGAAAAAAAAAAACCGAAAAAAAGAAAACAGAAATAAATAAAAAAAACCAAAAAAAAGGAAGTTGGAAACAAATAAAAAAAATATGAAAAACCGAAAAAAAACAAAAAAAAATATAAAAAAAAAACAAACAAAAATAAAAAAAATTCAAAGAAAATTAAACAGAAAAAATACCGAATAGAATTAAAAAATCAAAAAAATTAACATAATCAGAATACAAAAAAAAAAAAACAGAAAAATAAAAAAAGGAAAAAAGCAGATGAGAATTAAATATATTAGCAGAAACCCGAAAAAAATGAAACACCCGAAAAAAAATAATTTAATCAGAAAAAAATATAATAAAACAGAAAAATAAAAAAAATAATCTTGACAAATTAAAACATATACAAGAAAAAAACCACAAAACTTTAAAATCAAAAATAAAATTAAAAGAAATTTAAAAAAAAATTAAATGAAAAAAAAACAGAATAAAGAATAAAAAAACGAAAAAAAAATAAAAAAAAACAGAAAGAAATTTAAAAAAAACTAGAAAATGAAAAAAACATCAAAACAGAAAAAAAATCAAAAAAGAACAAAGGAAACAAGGAGTGAAAAGAGAAAAAACAAGAAATACAAAAAAAAAGAAAAAAAATTATAGATAATTTTTGTTTTTGTTTCCAATATTCAATAAATGAAAAAAAATAAAAATTCAATAAACAAACACAATATTTATAGTGAAATAATGAATTAAAAAAGAAATAATTAAAGAGATAATGAAAAAGCTAAAAAAAGAGAATAAACACGAAAATTATATAGAAAATCAAAATTGTTAAATTTCAAAACGGAAAAAAAAAATATGAACGCGTTCAAAAGATAAAAAAAAACAATAAAATTAGGGAAATATTTATAGAAAAAACAATAATCAAAACAAAACCAAACACATTTAGAAAGAATAAATATAAATGGTTTCAAAAATAAATCTTTATGGTCATTAAACTTAAAAAAGCAAATAACAAAAAAAACAAAAAATAAAAAACAGATAAAATAATTAAAAAAAAACAAAAAAAAAATAGAAATTAAAAACGATCAAATAAAAACAGAAATAATTTATGAAGTAGAAAAACACAGAAAATAACAGAAGCAAAATTTAAAAACAGCCAAAAAATTAAACAAAAAAAATTTCAAAACAAAGTGAAAAAAAAATTAAAAAAAGAGAAAAAATAATATAAAAAAAGAAAGAAAAAAAATAAATACAGAA
Source organism: Uranotaenia lowii (assembly GCF_029784155.1). Taxonomy (NCBI): domain Eukaryota; kingdom Metazoa; phylum Arthropoda; class Insecta; order Diptera; family Culicidae; genus Uranotaenia; species Uranotaenia lowii. The sequence goes on from NC_073691.1 coordinate 47,093,640, forward strand.
AAAACTGGTTAAAAAAATACAAAAATGTAAAAAAAAGCAGAAAAAACCGAGAAAAATGAAAAACAAACAGAAATTAAATAAAAGAAATAAAAAAAAAATAAAAGAAAAGAAATAAAATAAAAGAAAAGAAATAAAATAAAAGAAAAGAAATAAAATAAAAGAAAAGAAATAAAATAAAAGAAAAAAAATAAAATAATAGAAAAAAAAATAAAATAATAGAAAAAAATAAATGAAAAAAAAATAGAAAAGAAGTAAATGAAAGAGAAAAAACACAGGAAAAATTCAAAAACCGAAAAAAATTTAAAAAAAATCAAAAAAAATAATGGAAACAGAAAAAATAAATTAAAAACAGAAACAAAATACAAAAAATAAAAATAAAAAATTGCCAAAAACGAATAAATAAAAGATGAAAATCAAATTGACACAGATTAAAAACCGAAAAAAAACAAATAAAATTTAAAAAAAATCAAATAAAATTTAAAAAAAAATCAAATAAAATAAAAAAAAATCAAATAAAATAGAAAAAATCAAATAAAATAAAAAAAAAAATCAAATAAAATAAAAAAAAACAAAAAAAAATAAATAAAAACCAAACATTTTAAAAACCGAAATGAATAAAAAAAAAAAATTTAAAAAAAAAACAGAATAAAGAATTAGTAAAAACGAAAAAATTTCAAAAATAAACAGAAAGAAAAAAAAACCAAGAAAATAAATAAAAACATCAAAACAGAAAAAATATAAATCAGAATAGAACGAAGGAAACAAACAAAATACAGAAAAATATAAATAAAAAAAAAAAAAGACATACACCGTCTTAGCCGATTTAGACTTTACAGACTGAATAAATGACGTGGACAACTTAAGATTAATATTTAACACCCAGTACCGAGATGGGAACCGAACCCATGCCATCAGTGGACCAGCGATTACCATCTTACCACGCTAACCACTCGACCACCGAGACGTACAAAACGAAAACCATAAAAAAATTCAGATAAAAATAAAAAAAAATAAAAAAAAGGAAAATAAAAAAAATAAAAAATCTGAAAAAACTTAATAATATAGAAAATAAATTGAAAAAAAAAAAACAAAAAAAAAAAATTAAAAAAACACTTAACATTTGAAAATGGAAACATCAGAAAAAAGATAAATATTTAGGTGTAGAATAGAGAAAACTGAAAATAAGAGAAAAATTATAAAAAGAGAATGAAATATTAAGAAAAACATAAAAAATAAAAAATTAAACGAAAAAAAAAAGATTTGGTTTTTCAAAGATTAGTGAACTTTTTTTAAATTTCAAATAGAAAATGGAAAAAAATTGAAACATAATACTAAAACTTATTGAAAATCAATCTTAAAATGGTTAAGAAAATAAAATTTGGTCAAAACATCATTTAAAGAAAATACCTTAAATTAAAGTTAGTTTTCGATATGTTTTGAAAAAAAAAGTTTCTTATCCATTTTGGTTGAAGGAAAAGGTTATTTTGATATGCATTTTTCACAGTCATAAATATAAATGCCGATGAAAGAGAATTTGCATATCAATAACATGTTTCGAGAGATTTTAAAAGTGATATTAAATCTTAAACAAAAACAAATATCAATCGAAGCACTAATACTGCTGAATGCATTGATTGTTTTATCATAGTTCCATATCAAAACGCACTACGATCGGAATTCTACAAAAACAAGTCTTTTAAAATGGATGTCCGTGATCGGGAGCACCCGCATGAATCGAGCTTTCGAAGACACAAATGAGTGGAGCTTACGCGAATTTATTCATTATCAGAGATTCAATCCAAGATAAGCAGGCTTGGTGACTCGTAAGATGTCCCTCAAATGAGATGTCTTTTAAAGTAATACAGTTTCGTGATGAAAAATTCTTCAGAGAATTCTCCATTTTACCTCTATACTGTTTTCAAAAAAATATAGTGAGTTTAAATCATAAATCCACTCCCGGTCAATGTTAGGAATCATTACGGTCACAAGTGTCCAGTTGTGCTGGGATGGGAACAATATGGACAAAGATAAGGCCGCGAGAAGCAGAAATTAAAACCAAATAGCCGAAATGAATGGTATCCCCCGATAGAAGTCGGGGGGGGGGGGGGGGGGGGGGCAAAAAAAAGACCGGTACCGATCAAAGTGCGGCCGTTAAATGTGACAGTTGGAGGCTTTTTTTCATCTAGCTAAAAGACAGCGTAGGAAGGCTTCAATGTTCAATTGTGTCTCCGCCTTTTTTTTTTGGTAGAATCCGCGTTCCGCGGATGTCTTCTGAAGTTTATGGCCATTCAGTGTCGCCGAGTGACTAATGTGACGGTAATTGTTGATCTGTTCGACATTGATGATGACAGTTTGAAGGCACAAAAATGACAACAAACCACTTTGTGTAAAATGGAAGAATTGAAGGTGAATAAACTTGCTTCTGTTCTAGCGATTGATATGCATGGCATGGTTTCTGTTTCTCAAAACATAAGGCGTTTGTTGAATGTTAGGGTTAGGTTAGGGTTGACAACTATATGGCAAAAAAGGTTGCCGGTTCAAAATAAAATTCACCAGACACTCAATCCTCTGGAAAGAAAATTTCGAGAATATGCTAAATTAAAGTCGAATTTCGCAAAAACTTCATCCATTCTGCTTAATGTTTCCGGTTGTGCATTCTTCAACCCATGATTCATACTTTACAATAACGAAGCTGCTTATCCAGTTGACTCCAAAAAAGAATGGCAAAAAAGCTTAAGACCCCCATCGATTTTTTCCGTCTTCTCTCCAACCGGTTGATCTTGTCAATGTGTGAATCAGCTCTCGAATAATGTGTTTGCAACTAGTTTCTTTGTTTGTGCTTTGGTTGTTGTTCAAGTTTTTTGTTCGCTCTCTTCATCCATCATCACCTGAGACGATGAGGCGATGAGATGAATCAATCAGCTGCTCTGGCGCACACACGCTGGATATACTTAGACAGCAAGTCTTTTCTGGGTCAGCAGCAGCATCCATCACCATAATTCATGGGAATTCGAGCCGATTGAATTGTTACTGGTAAAAAAGAAGCTGCTGGTCGATGAATCGTGCGCATCAGATATTGGCATATCACTTATGATGGTGGCTGTAAGGTATGCGCCACAACTATCTGGGGTGGTATATTTATGATAACCATAAGGTTGAAACTTAATTAAGTTAGAGATCTGACTGATCTAGTGAGTACCAATTTTCATACTTTTAATGTATAAGAGATCGAAGCGATCGATATACCTTCTGACGCAAGTTGCTCAAACTTATAAAATATCTTAATCTTTAAACTATCTTATTATAAAAGTCTTATGAACAGGCCTAAGGTGCAGCGACATCCCATGCTCATCTGAAATATTTTTCGATTGTCGAAGGGAATGAAAAGTCGAGCTTATTACCTGTTCGTCTTTTCAAAACATAAACAAATGGCCAAATGACCAGTTGAGAAGATACAAAGAAAAATTGATGAAAACATAAACAGATAAACAGATGTTCATATATGAAGACGAAAAGCAGAACAGATGAATCGATTGAAAGACAAAAAAAAGTGAACATATAAACATGAACTTTTAAAACATATGATCAGATGAGTAGAAAAATAGATCTACAGATGAAAAGATGACGAATAAACTGATAAAGAGATAAAAAATGAACAGAGGAACAGATGAAATAAACAGAAGATCAAAGGAACAGATAAACAAACGAACGGTAACTGGCAGACAGCCGAAGAAATAACAGATGAACAAATGAACAAATGAAAAGATGAACAGCTGAAAAGATTAACAGATGAAAAATGAAAAGATAGAATAGATAAAGCCCAGTAGACTGAGTCGATTTGGGGTCATTTTTGAATTTCTCAAACCCTGGGGTCTAAAAAGCTTCGTCTTGGTCCAAAACTCATCCATGATTTTTTGCAGAATTTTGAAGTAACGTTTACATGAGTAAATTTGAACTTTTAGGTTTGTATGGGAAAATAGCATATTTTGCACTAAAAAATCAACTTCATTTTTTGTTTCTTCTGTGGAACCGAGCCAGCTGATGGTTTTTGTGCCAATTTATAAATTTCCTAAAGGAATTTTTCCGCTGAACAACTTTGTTCAAGACCGTAACTACGTATCTTGTTTGGCAAAAAAGTTATTAGCTGATTAACTCTTTTCGCATTGATAAACCATAAATTTTATTGACATTGCTGGGTGTCCAGTGAGGTATTGTATGACTTTTTTTCATGCAATACTTCGCGAGGCTCCAGCAGTGATGTCAATTGAATTTATTGTTTATCAATGCGAAAAGACATACTTCTGTTAAATAGCTTATAACTTTTTTGTCTTATAAAATACAAAGTTACAGTCTACAAAGTTGTTCAGCAGATTTTTTTTATAAATTAGCACAAAAACCATCAGCTGGCTCGGTTCTACAAAAGAAAAAAAAATGATGTTGATTTTTCAGTACAAAATAGGCAATTTTCCCATACAAACCTAAATGTTCAATTTTACTCATGTAAACGTTACTTACAAATTCTGCAAAAAATCATGGATGAGTTTTGGACCAAGACGAAGCATTTAAGACCCCATGGTTTGAGAAATTAAAAAATGACCCCAAATCGACTCAGTCTAAGAGCCCAGGTTAAAAGTTGAACAGATGAACTTAGAAAGTAACAGACAGATGAGAAAATTTAACAAGATGAATAAGATGGTAACAAGTTGCATAGATGAACTAATGAAATAGTGAAAAGTTAAACAGACATAGTCCAAAATTTGACATTTAATTTGTAATTTTTTCCCTCTTCATCATGTTTTAAAAGTCTTTTTCTATCCCTTCATTTTTTTTAATTGGTTTCGACTTTAATTTTTGGGCAACACGTGCGCCATCTTTAAGGTATAAACCAACCGTTTCCAAATCAAGGCTAGTTTTGATAACTTTTCCTGTTTCCTGGAGCTTGATCTTCAAAATAACTCACGATTTTGAATTTGGTTAAAGTTATAACAAATTTAGCCGATTGTCCTCCTTTGGCACAAAAACAACATTTTTACTTTTTATCACTTCACCTCCGTTTTTGGGTACTGGCACGATTCCAAATCCAACTTAAACAGAGTTTAAACTTTATGGGACATATTGAAGTGTTTTTCAGAGAAGACGGTCGCATTTGGAGGCAGTATTCTTAGTATTTTAAGCCATTCATCGTGTCAATCGTTATGAAAGACTGAGTAATTTGCAGTTTCCACAGACCGTCGGCCTCCTCAAATACTATACATTAATTTTTTCCAATTTTGTCGTCTTGTTTATCTCCGGAAAATGATGTCAACGAAAAGTTTCTGGTTGGATTCCTGCCTGGTTACCGCTAAAGAGTTCGTTTTACTGCCCCTTCGAAATTTTTCAAAATATCTCCCCAAAAGCAGTCCAAATATTTTGCGCGCGATGTGGCCACCGTACTTTTTTTTACAATTCGTTTATTTGAAACGGCTCAAACCATATAGTTTAACGGAGCCGGGAAACCACCGTATTTTGTTTATTTTACCGGTGGGCAGCTTTTCTACCTTGTAAAAATGAAGTCTGGCCTATTTAAAAGTCAGCTAGACGAACCAGTCAGAAAAAAATTAACTTTTATATTACTTCCTCTACTCATATTTTTGGATTGAGCTTGAAAAAACCTACCACATTCCTCTCACTTCATGGAAACAATCATCTTCACTTTTCTTGAAATTTGAGCTCCTTATTGGATCCTCTAGGATTTCCTAAACGATTTACCATGTGGATTTGGTCTAACAGTTCCATTATTTGCAGATTTTCTATATTTCAATCGTTTTTTTGTGTTTATTAGACTGTACAATTTTTATTTTTGAATGATTTTCCAATAAGCAAAGCCGTTTGATTAATCCGAGAATAAGGTTATTATCTATCCAACGTTTTGATGCTTTTTGGCGCCATCTTCAGGGAAAAAGCAAAGTTGGATAATGTTCGGATTAATCAGACTGCTTTGCTTATTTGATAATCAAACAACGTAAAGTCATCATTTTATTTTTATTGTAAAGTGTCTATAATAAAGCCGAAAAAAAATATTTCTAGAGTTTATTTGATTTATTTTTTTTTCTTGTATTATTTTAATTTTTGGCTGTGTGTGAAATCTTTTCTAAACGTTTAAAGATGAACGATTATTGAAAAGGCGTGATGTTTTTTTTTCAATTAAAGGAAAGGGGCAATTTGTAATTTTTTTTTATTCATTTTGATTAGTTTTTGAATTTTTTTTTCTTTTCTTCTTTATTTCTTTTTTTCTTATTTTAAATTAAATTTTTGTTTTTGGTATCTATTCTCGATATTGTATCTATATTCATTTCTCGTTTTTTCATAGACATTATAAAATTTTGATATACTTTTTTTTAACTTCTTCTCTTTGTTTAAAATTTTGTTGTTCTTTATCTTTTTTTATTTTTTTCCTTTTTACTTTTTTCATATTTTTCAAAATCTGTTCAAAAGATTTAAACTTTGTTTTTTTTCTAATTGTTTTCAAATTCATCTCCTTTCTTTTTTTCTTAACAGTATAATTTTCTATCTGATTTCTTAAAGTTTCCAATATCTTTTTAAATGTTTCCCTTCTAAGGATATTTTCTTTATTTTAATCTTTTTTTTGTGTTTATTTTTTTGTTCAATTTTTTTTTGTCAAATGATTTTCAAAAAAGCAAAAAAGTCTCAATAATTCAAACATTTCGGTGCTTTTTGGCACCATCTTCAGGGAAAAAGAAAACTTTTGATAATATTCGAATTAATCAGACTGCTTTACTTATTTGAAAATCAAACAACGTACAGTCATCATTTTATTTTTATTATCAAGTGTCTATAACTAAGCCAAAAAAAATGTTTAAATTTTATTTGATTTTGTTTTTTTTTCTTTTTCTTGTATTATTGTCCTTTTTAGGCTTTGTGTGAAAATTTTTAATAACAAAACACTTATCTATTTTATGTTGGATTCCAATAATAAAATTTTAAATTTCAAATTTTTTAAACACAAAACACTTATCAGTGTGTGTAGAAAATTTGAAATTTGAAATTTAATTATTGAAATCCAACATAAAATAGACCGGACAATACGGTTTTACTAAAGCACAATAAGATTGACCATTTTGATCCCTGATGAAGGTGTTATATGACACCGAAACGTAGGATTGAAATAAAAAAAAATGTAAGAAACTGGACTGATTTGCCGTTTATAAATTCAACAAAACATACAGTCGGAAACTCAACATCAACATAATTTTAAAGTTCATTTGATTTAGTTTTTTTCTTCTTTTTCTAGTATTATTTTCATTTTTGGCTGTGTGTGAAATCTTTTATAAATGTTTAAAGATGCACGATTATTGCAAGGCGTGATGATTTTTTATCAATCAAAAGGGCAATTGGTTATTTTGGTTTTTTTTTATTCATTTTGATTCGTTTTTCAAATTTTTCAATTCTTTTTTCTTTTTCTTTTTTTTTATTTTAAAGTTATTGTTTTATTTTCGGTATCGATTTTTAAAATTTGATTTATTCTTTGTTTTCATAGACATTAAAAAATTTTTTTTTTAATTTTATGTTCACTTCTCTTTGTTTTAAATTTTGTTTTTTTTATCTCTTCTTTTTTTTTCTTTTTACTTCTTTTCATCTTTTTCAAAATCTGGTCAAAAATTTCAAACTTTGGATTTTTTTTTAAATCGTTTTCAATTCTATCAATTTAATTTTTATCTTTTGTGTTTTTCTTCTTTTTTTTAACAGTATAATTTTCTATTTGATTCCTAATTTCCGATATATTTTAAAATGTTTCCATTCTTTGCGTATATTCTTTATTTCAATCGTTTTTTTTGTGTTTATTTGTTTGTTCAATTTTTTATTGTTAAATTATTTTCAAAATAGCAAAACAGTCTAATTAATCCAAACATTAATTTATTATACATCCAACGTTTCGGTGCTTTTTGGCGCAATCTTCAGGGAAAAAGGTAACTTTTGATAATGTTCGGATTAATCAGACTGCTTTGCTTATTTGATAATCAAACAACGTACAGTCATCATTTTATTTTCATTTTTAAGTGTATATAAGGCAAGAACAAAAAACAATTTTGTCTTTTGTCACCCCCCTTGCCTTCGAAATTTCCAAAAAAAACCCGAAGGGGGGAATAAATAGAGTTTGAAGAATTTTATGTAAATTTCGAAGAAAAAAAAATTATCCGAAAGATTACAAAACCAAAAAACAATTTTTTTGATATAAAAAATTACTTGATTTATAGGTTTTGAGTAATGATATAGTATGCAATTTGGTTGCATACAACCTTTCGTGCAATTTGTTCAAATTTATTAGTTTTTCGCATTATTTTATATTGTCCCCCCTCCTTGCGATGTTCCAACACCGAGTGACAAAAAAAGGATTTGAAATTTGTTCCGGCCTAATTAAGCCAAAACAAATATTTAAGATTTGTCTTTTTTAAATTATTAATTATTGAAAGGCGTGATGAATTTTTTTCAATTAATTTTTTACAATTTTTATTACGTTTAATTCTTTCAATCATTTTGATTCATTTAGCATATTTCTCTATTCTTTTTTATCTTTTTTTTTTTTAATTTTTTCAATTGTTTTAGTTAGGTTTTATTTTGATTTTTTTATTTACCGTAATCCGGGGTAAGATTGATTACTTTTTATTTTTTATTTTTGTTCATTATTTTTCAGTTAAAAGAATTTAAAAAAAAATGTTTTAAAATTAACGATAAAATAAAAATTTTGAAATGAAAAATAAGACACAAAAGAGGAGAATCAAATAAGTACCTATAAACATATTAAAATAATGAATCATTGAATCATTGAAAAAATATTTAAAAAAAGAAATTTAGCAAAACTATTGTTTTTGCATTGGTTTTTTAAATTTTGTCTAAAATTTTATTCAATCTTATTTTTATTTCAGATTTCTTAAGTTAGTTTTAGGAACCATTTTTAACCTTTTTCACTATTTTTTTCATAGTTTTTTTTAAATTATATTAAAATCTTTTATTTTCTTTTTTCCTCATCATTTTTCATTAGATTAATATTTTGTTTTAATTTTGATATCTTTCCCATTCTTTTTTGTGATTTTGTTTTTTTTTTCTGTCATTTTATTTGCTAATTTTTTACACTAAGTATTCGTTTTTTTTAAACACAGGAATAATTTTAAAAAGATTTCAATTAGGAGAGAAATTTTTTAATAAAAACAGCTATGACTATTTTTTTGTAATGAAATGAAAAATGTGCATAGTTAATATGTTTAAGAAAATTTTAGAGGTAATAAAACTGAAAGGAATTTCTTAATAAATATATTAGAAGAGAAAATTAAATAAAAAATAAAGAAAAAAATGTAGAAAAATAAAATGAATAAAATGTGAAAATAAATAAAAACCAAGTGAAGGAATAAAAAAAAAACAGAAATGAGGAAAAAGTACATGGAAAGGTAAAAACTTATCATAATTAATGAGTTCATTAATAAAAATTATGGGAAATATGTACTGAAATCAGAAATAAAGTTTTCCAAGAGAAACATTGAAAATTTTATTTCAAAATCCATCAATCGAAGAAATATATGGGGGTTTCCGCCCGAAGAGGGATTCGGTTTCACGGGATTAAATGATTCAGACGTGTTCACTATAATGGTCACTTTATTACTAACTAACTATTTACAATGATCGGATATTTATAGCTATGGATTGTGAGTGTGTGAGTGTATGAATGCGAGAACGCTATTGGTTGTTTGCCGGTGCTATCGTTTGTTGTTGCTATTGTTGGTTTGCCGGCTATTGTCTGCTGGCGTCAGTTGCGTGGCTGTTGTTATTGTTATTGCTGCCTGCGTGTGTTTGTTTCGAGAAGGTTCTCGACTGGACTGACTGATGGAATGTTCGGGAACTAGTTTGTAGTGTTAGTGATGATTGGCTGATGATGATGAATGACGGAGAATGATGATGGAATGGTAATGATAGTTATAGAATGATGATGTGAGAGTAAGATGGTTTACGTCGCCACAAATACGAAATATGATTTCAAATTAATGAAAGTGCATTAAATTTGAGAACGATAAAAGTTAGAAAATAGAAAAAAAAGTATTCAAAATGAAAAGTGTGTCCCAATTTTATCTAATGTAAAATTCAAGACCCACTCGTTGAAGTCTTTTGTTTTGATGCTTCAAGAAAAATGTCACAGATTTATCATTCTAAAAAATACAAGCTTATTTCTCGTTTCGAGAGTGTTAAAAATGTCGGATCTTGGGTCTTTGTTCAATCAAACCCATTTATTAACACGATTTCCTAACACTAAATCGTTTCAAAACTCACAATCAAAACTTCAAAAACCCAGAAATCCTGGAACCAATTTTCCGGTTCATTTTGAGCAGCCAAGAAAGGTCGATCGACTATTTGATGTAAGGGCCCAATTCTCAGCAAAGTTATTCGTTAGGGCCAACCCATCTCTTTTTTTCCTAAAAGCCTATCGAGCGAAGGGCAGAAGCAAAGGCGGAAAATATTTTTCTCTCTTCTAGTTTCAAGATCGTTATCTATTTCGTTTCGGGTTCCGTCTGGCTGCTAGTTTCGAGATGAAGAAAATATCCGAAATCACACACAACAACAACCTGCCAATTCGATAGCGCCTAGCTAGCAAGCTAGGTCTAGCTAGAATGATGCGTTCCACTCGCTTCAAAACCGTCAAAGCTTAGCGTGTTTCGCTGCGTTAATCGTTTTTTTTATCGTTGTCTACGGTTACCTGCCACTTTAGACTTTGTTCGATTCTTGAATCTGGAATGGGAGGAGAATTTTAAATAGTTGAAATTATGCCCATTTTCGTGGAAACGGACACTTAAGGATGGTTATGTGCTTTTGTGTGAATGTGCTTTTTTTTCTTCTTCAATCAATGTAGCTTAGAGTGACCATTTTTTGTTCAAATGAATATAACTTTTTTTATATTTATCGGAATTAATTTTTTTTTTCATACGACGTGAAGGACAATATTCTCTAACTTTTGAGCCTAAATTGATCAAAATCCGATCGATCAGTTCCGCTAGAATCGTGTGAACAGAATACACACACAAACGCACAGACTTCGAGCCGTGGCTACCATAACAGGTCCTAGAACCACCATTTAAAGATACCACTATTTGACCGATAAATATATCTTTCGGTACACAAGAAAAAACTGTTTTAATTGCTGACACCCCTAGATAGTGGAGAGCACAGAAGCTACACGATTGTATGTGATGATGATTCTTATAGAGCCGAGACAGGTTATTGGAAAAAAACTGGTTCCTCTTTGCTTGTAAGGCCATGGCGAAGCCTATCGGAGTCATCTTTTACATACAAATCTGTTGCTTCTTTTCCTTCATTGCTTTAATGACATTACAGACGAACCCTTTAAGATTTTTTGTGTAGGTGTACGCAGCGATTGGGTTTTACGAAAGGTTTTATTTTAACTTCATTTCTGAATCTGAAGCTGTCTTTGTTCTCGAAGTTCTAATCCGATGTTAATCTGGTTTATCACAAACACAGAAGTTAGCTTGTCAGTTACATTGTATTTTGATTTATGAGATTTTCTCAATAACTATAACAGCTGAAGAAAAGTTGCAATTAAAATTTAAAACATGTGATCAAATTTATGCATATAAAAATCTTTTAACATATTTAGTTGCATTATTTTCTTTATCCTCTAACTGTCAGTCTCTATGCTGTTGCAGCAATAAATTTTTGCATTCTTGATGCAGCCTTTAGATTCAACCAGACTCTAAAGCGGGGAGAGCGCGAGAGCGGATGAAATGACACATGCATCCGGTAAAACTTGTTCTCCAGAGACACTGGAATCTGGTCAATGCAAAAATAAAAATAAATAAATAAGCGTTCCATCCCCCTCTGCTCATTCACATTCCTGTAATGCGGGAGTTTGTAAATCCGCGGACACAGCCTCAAGACAACTATTTAGCTTGGCTTGGCCACTACCTTAGCTTGCAAGTTCTGACGCGTAATGGTGATGCTATTTCATCGATAGAGCCACTTACTTTATACTGAACTGACTTTGTGCTAGAATGTTGGGGTAGTTTTTTCCTGCTCAGGCTCAGCAAAGTTAAAGTTGTTGTTTGCCAACCGTTTTTCCAAGAACACGACGCTAGACGTTAGAGTCAGGTGAGCTCGCGGTGTAATGTATCTGCTGGTTTTGAGGTTCTCGTGTTGTTGTTGTTGATGTTGTTGATGTTGTCTGTTTTTGTGGTTTCTTAACTGTTTGTTCTTGGGCGTGCAGGTGTGTCTGCCGTTGGCCGCAGCTTTGGAAGGTTGATCTTTGTCCGGTTTTTTCTATTTAGTTGTTTTATTTTGGTGTCAAAACTGATAGATACATATCTTGGAAATGCAATGGTTGTTCGAAAAATTTGAAATTTTGTTGCAGCGTTATTGAAAAACTTATCTGGCTTCCAAGAATTGAGCATCGTTTTTTTTATCTCTTCAACTCAACTCTGCTTCAAAGGTTCTTTTTAGGTGAAAATAAGAAAAAAAATATTTGTTCTGTTCCGGAAGATCGCGCAGTCTGCAGCAGAAGGAATCTGCTGTTCCTCCCGGGACGACCAAAATACTTGTTTTGGTTCTGTCTCTTTGCTACTTGCAATTCGCAATAGGAGATAATAACCAAACAGTAGCGCCACAAAGTCCTCCATAGAAAAGTTTAGATCATTTGGAAAGCTTTTAGGAACATGCATTTAAATAAAAGGGAATTAGCTCCTCATGTTATTTTTTAATAATTATTGGGTCATATTTTGTCATGAAAAGGTCCTTGCAAGACAAGCCAACGGAAAAACATCAGATTTTTTTTTACAAAAATTTACGAAAAATGTGCAAACAGCACTCACATAAAAGCAGACATTTCAGAAGTTCATTTTTCATAAATGGAATACGACACTTAAATAAATCATAAAAAATCTAAATCATTTTAAATCTTCTTCCAGTACAATAAACAACTCAAACACTCCGTTGATTCCAGAAAAAAAACGCCAAATTTGTTAGTTTGGTTAACAGAAAACAGGATAAAATTCCAGTTTTTTCCCTTTTTAAAATGCTTTCCAAAACAGAACTTTCATAAATTTAGATTACAAATATCTCCAACATTTATTTTGAATGTAAATTTTTGTGAAATTAACACTTTTTCATTCAAAAACTTTTAAAATACTTAGGTGTGTTTTCATTGGCAAGAAAAACACCAGTTTTTGAAACTCAATTTAAGCGGTAAAGTAGCAACAATATTTTTTTCAAAACATATTCAAAATACTAAAAGAAGACCTAAAAATTGATTCTACTTTCTTTTTAAGAGATCCCTGAAGGAAAAAACCGTAGAAAAATAAGTTTTAAATTTAACGAAAATGTTCACCTTTTCGTTACATTTTTTCCTAATTACAAAACCTCAAAGACTCATCTGGTATCCCCCATTGAGCCAATGGAGTGATGATTGCTGATGACAGGTGATGATAATAAACGCGGTACAAATGTTTACATCGTCACACAGTTAAGCGAGACTACTCAAATTGGGTTCGTGGTAACACAACAGTGTTGCCAGATATACTCATTGAGAAATGGGTACTTTCCCGGTTAGGGAATATGAGAAGTGGAAAATGACAAAAAGCTATCGCTAAACCTGAATAAACATAACTCTATTCCACCACTGAAACCTGCGTTGATTATTCATTTCAACAATATTCAATAGTCATAATTTCCTTAATAATTGCATCTTCTAAGAAAATAAAATAAAAAGAAATGAGACAAAGTATTCGCAAAATTGGCAAAAAAAATTCATACCAAAACACGATGAACATAATGAAAAATTAGTGACCAAAAAGAAAAAAAAGATTAGAAAAAGAAAGCTACATAAAAAAAAGGAATAAATGAAGATAAAAAATGTAAAATAAATTTAAAAATAAATAAACAATGAAAAATGAAAGGAACGAATAAAAAAAACTGGGAAAAATTATATGGATAAAAACAAATTAAAAAGTAAAAAATATAATAAAAAAAAATATGAAAAAAGCAGAATGGGAAAAAATTAAAATGGATGGAAACTTAATGATAATTTCAAAGGACTCAAGCAACCAAAAGTCACATATTTACTTGAATGAAGGCATTGGAAATTGCATATTGCCTGACAAAGAGAATCAACTGCCCAATTCCCTTAAGTGAACTTTATGTACTCAATATCGAACTTGAAAGTAGCGAAAGTGATTAATATGTACGTTTTATGTGACTTGTTTTGACCAATTCCCATAATTATAAGTGAACTATATGTACTCATATTAATGAACTTGAAAGTTGCAAAAGTGACTTATACGTACGTTGTACGGGACTTAAGTCGCATAAAGGGCACAAAAGTGCTAAAAACGGGATTTGGTAAGTCACATAAAGGGCACGAAAGTGCTCAAAACGGGATTTGGTAAGTCACAAAAAGTGCATTGAGGTGCTTTCAAAATCAAATCACCACTTCGAGTTTAAGTTTCAGTTAGAACAACATCTAGGCGTGGTATAGTGGTAGCGTGTTCGATTCTCACCACGAAGGTCGGGATTCGATCCCCAAGCCGGGCAAGTTTTTTTTCAATAAGTAATTTAGTAATTAAGTGACCATTCTGATGCGATATATGTAGGAAATGTAGGAAAGAAGCAATTGAGCAATTTGTCGTGTTGGGAATCCGGCGCGTGGCATCATGGCGGCACCATGTACAGAACATAGTAAATAATCAAGAGAAGGTGATATGAACCGATGCAAAGGGTGCAGTTGAGATAGAGAGATTTTTTGCTCATTTTATGATTTTTTAGAAGCTGAATTAAAAGGCCCCTGGAAGCTGAATAGAAGATCATTAAGACTTGCTTTTCAACTTGAAAGTATCAATAAGAACTTAAATTTTGAGCTGCATAGAACGTACTTCACATCAATGATGGGGCTGAGTAAGCGTTTTTGTACCTGTTTTATGGGACTTTTGGTTACTTGGGGAGTTTCAAGGATTAGAAGAATTTAAAGTATTAAAAACAAATAAGTCAGAAAATAAAAAAAAACGAAGAAATGTGAAGGAATAAACAAAAAAAAAAAAATAACACAATGAAAAATCATAAACAAGTGAAAAAAATGATAAAAACTTTTAGTATGAAAAAATCAAAAGAATAAATAAGTATAAACAAATTATTATAAAATATGAAAAACAAAGGATAAAAAAATTCGAAATTTATAACATAATGAAATAATAAATATATTGAAAAAAAAATTGCACAAAAGTTGAAGAATGCCAAAATCTGAAAAGTTTTCCCTTTTTCTTATTCAGAGTATAAACAAGGCAGAACAAAAAATAGCAAAAACAAAACCATAAATTAAAAAAAACACAAAATAAAAAGCATAAAAAATATTAAAAAATTAAAGAAAAGATCAAAATAAATTAAAAAAATATAAGAAAAACAAAAAGTAAAACTCCTTCATTTTTTTTCATTCATAGTTAGAAAATGAAAAAAAAATAAAGTAAGAAATTGGTTTTTTTTGTTTCGATAAAAGTCGTTATATCATCTTCATACCATTCGCGACTTTCTATCAACTTTGCAGTGGCGGATAGTTATCCGGTTCAACTGTGTTTACTCTTGGGCTTGAACTCACAGACAAAGGCTCAGGTAGTAATTGACTTGCCAACTGTGCTACATCACATGCCCCGTCAAACAAATTAAATAGAATGAAAAATACATGAAAAAGGATAAAAAGGTACACAGGTACATGAAAAAAGATAAAAACTCTTAAAAAAGTGAAGAAATGTGAGGAAGAAAAAAAGAATTGAAAAAATATTGACGAATGCAAAAACCAAAAGAAACAAAAAATTAAAAATGGTTGAAAAAGTAACAAAATGAGATTTTTTTAATATATTTATTAAAAAGGTTTTCAGCTTTCAGCTGGTTCATCTCTTAGATAAGAAATAGGAAAAAGTAGGAAAGAATTTGAAAAATAAATGGATAGGAGAGAAAAAAACAAAAAAAAAGAGTTGAAAAAATTGAAAAATAGTATAAAAAACTGACTGGAAAAATTTAAAAATAGAATGAAAAAAGGAAAACAATGAGAAAAAAGATTGGTAAAAATTAGGAAAAATAATTGACTGAATGACGAAACAAAAGGTTAAAAAATATAGGAGAAAAAAAATCTGTTTTTATAACTTTCAACTCTTTAACTTTTATTTTTTTTGTATTTATTATTTGTCAAAATATAACATTGCAATCAATATAAAAAAATCGATAATATAAATAACTGGAAAATACTTAACAAGATATTAACAAAAAAATGAAAAAGATTCAACAATAAAAATTTGAATTTAATGTAATGAGAAATAATTTGAAAAATTAAAAACATAATAAAGGAGGAACATCATAAAAATAATAATGAAAAAAAAATTAAAGATATTGATGAAAAATGTAGATGAATAATGAAATTAATTGAAAAAAAGTTTCAAAAAAGGTGGTAAATAATATTAAAATAAAAAAAATATAAAATAATATTCAAGAAATATAAAAATTAGAATTTAATTAAATGGATTCCAAAGTATGAACTTTCAAATGAAACCATGGAACTACAATTGATGAAAAAAAAATATACATATCAAAATTTGAACTAGTCTTTAACAAAACTAGAAGAAAGTTTTAGTGTGGCTTTCGAGAAAACGTGATTTTTATTCTTAGAAATGAATTATGCCTAGAATTGAAAAAAAGTGGAAAGACAAAGGCGTCAGATAAGAACAGAATTACACACAACATTACAATTACATTACAATTACATTACAATTACATTACAATTACATTACAATTACATTACAATTACATTACAATTACATTACAATTACATTACAATTACATTACAATTACATTACAATTACATTACAATTACATTACAAATACATTACAAATACATTACAATTACATTACAATTACATTACAATTACATTACAATTACATTACAATTACATTACAATTACATTACAATTACATTACAATTACATTACAATTACATTACAATTACATTACAATTACATTACAATTACATTACAATTACATTACAATTACATTACAATTACATTACAATTACATTACAATTACATTACAATTACATTACAATTACATTACAATTACATTACAATTACATTACAATTACATTACAATTACATTACAATTACATTACAATTACATTACAATTACATTACAATTACATTACAATTACATTACAATTACATTACAATTACATTACAATTACATTACAATTACATTACAATTACATTACAATTACATTACAATTACATTACAATTACATTACAATTACATTACAATTACATTACAATTACATTACAATTACATTACAATTACATTACAATTACATTACAATTACATTACAATTACATTACAATTACATTACAATTACATTACAATTACATTACAATTACATTACAATGCATACTATAATATTTTAAACTCTTGAAAATATTGAAACATAATTTAAAATTCTATTTAATATTACAATTATGAAACAACGAAAAAAATATGAGATTATTTAGTTTTTTTTAAATTTTTGTTTGTTGTAGTTGTTCTGAAAAATTCTTTCGATATATCGTCAAAATACTTCAACAATACTAACATATGTTTTTTTTTCGTTTACTTTCAGGTGAGTCCAACTCCAAGAGTCTTGCAATTTGAAGTCACCGGGTTTGATTCTTCTGCGTTTGGTTTTTTTTTCAAGACGAAGAATGTATTTAGTGTTTGTTTGTTTATTCAATCAACGGACCAAGTATAGGTCCAAATGACGACTTAAAGTTAAAGTTACATAAAATTTACATCTAATTAATGATTTCTTGATAATCTTAAAACACTTCTTCGAAAAACATTCCGCGAATCGTCGAAGTCGAAGAGTTCGGAAAAGCGGTTGAACGTTTCCATCACACCGATGAATGCACTATTGGCTCCATAGTTGTTCAATCGAATGGGAACATACAGTTGAAGGTCCTGGTTTCTCAGTCCATGAGGTCTCACACTAAGAGGAATAGCTTCTAGTAGCGTAGGACAATCGATACGCGATGTCAGTAGATCGGCGACAAAAGAAGCTCGTGTTGCATTTCTTCGGGCTTGAAGAGTATCCATGTCAATAAGACGACATCGATGTTCGTAGCTTGGCATGTGGAATGGGTCTTGCCAGTTAAGGTGTCTGAGGGCATAACGCAAAAAGCGCCTCTGGATGGCCTCGAGCCGCTCATTACCGTTCTGGTAGTAAGGACACCAGACAGCTGAGGCGTATTCGAGGACGGATCGAACTATGCTGCAATACAGGCTCTTCAGGCAATACATGTCCTTGAATTCCTTGGCCACTCGGAATAAAAATCCGAGGCTTCTAGAAGCTTTATCGACGACGTAGTTCGTATGTGTTTTGAATTCCAGCTTACGGTCGAGTATTACGCCCAAATCATTGATGTGGTCCACCCGCGCAATGGACTCATCTCCTAAGAAGTACTCCGCGCAAAAAGGCTGCCGTCTTCGTGAGAAACTGATGACTGCACATTTACTGCGATTCAAAGGCAGGCAGTTGATGTCGCACCACTTTGCGAAAAGATTAAACTGGTTTTGCAGAAAATCAATGTCGTCCTGACCGTTTATGGCGTAAAACAGTTTAAGATCGTCAGCATAACAAAGTTTCGGGCCGTTAAGGAGTGTGAGCACATCGTTAAAATAGATTGAGAAGATAATCGGTCCTAAGTGACTACCTTGGGGCACACCAGAGGAAGCAGAGAACTGGCTGGAGAGAGTGTCTCCAGTGCGAACTGTCAATTTACGTCCAGTTAAGTAACTGCGGAACCAGCCAAGTAAAGGTCCGCAAAATCCTAAGCGCCCAAGCTTACCAATGGTAATATCGTGGTTCACCTTATCAAACGCTGCTGACAAATCGGTATAAATGGCGTCAGTTTGAGACTTAGCAGCAAAACTTTCGTGTACATAGGAGATGAATGTCAACAGGTTAGTTGTCGTAGAGCGTTTGGGCATAAAACCGTGCTGATCGATTGAAAAATTTTGCTTACAGTACGAGAAAATCGGATCCATGACGACTAATTCGAATAGTTTGGAGATTGCACATAAAGCAGAAATTCCTCTATAAGGGTATATACGGACGATAGTATTGAGGAAAAATTGGCCTCAGCCATAACCTCAAATTTTGATTTGCTGGCGGCCTCACCAGTGATGCTAGGTACGTTACTAAAATTAGTATTTGCTTGTTTTAAACTAGTTATAATATTTCTGAATTGATTAAATTTTTTAACAATCATCAGCTAAACGTTTGAATTCATTACTTGGCTTCCATAAGTGGATGAAGATAAGCTATCTTTTGCTAATGAATGTTCAAGGTGAATGAAAAACATCTGAAGTATATTTTCATGTACTGCTCGGTAGATTAAAAAAGAATTGTTTCTAACTTCTAAACTAATTCAAAATCATTCACTGTTACAAACAAGCTTAAGTGAAAGCCCCGTCTTTGTTGAATTTGAAAATAATCGCCTGCATGCTCTAACTATTTCAAACAAATCCACATAATTCGCTTCTTCGTTTAAATGTGCGATACAGTAAGTTGTTCTTTCGTTCAGATAAGTGATGCGTTTAATTTCCCATTTGAATATAAATCTACGGGAAAGTTGCAAATTCTCAGTACTCATGAAAAGGTTTTTCAATAACAATGCTTTTAATTGCATAATCATCGTTTTCCAAATATCAATGCACTTGGCAGCCCTGAACACCCAAACAATCAAAACACGAACATCTGTGTATCACTTTTCCACAGGGCGAATTTGTCGATTTTAGTACCGGAAAATCGCGTTTATCGTGCGCCCTTCTCAAAAATTGATTCTGTTCTCCCATGGTTTGAGGTTAGGGCTGAGGCCTTCTGTTAAAGTGGTGTTCGTGTAGAACTGTCAATATATCCTAATAGTTGTTGATATCTCTTCGGTCCCCCTTTTTATGGACTGGAAACATGTAGGCTTCCTTCCACAGTGAAGGGTAGGTGGCTCTGTCAAGAGAGGCTTGGAAGATGAGTCTTACAGGTGTCAGTAAAACAGGAATAAATCGTTTTAAAAAGGTAGATGGTATGCCGTCCGGGCCAGTAGAGAGGGAATTTTTGAGCTTTGCCGCTGCTTTAGATATGACCGCATCCTCTACAACAATCGTGCTCATGCTGAAGCCGAGTGGCGAAACATTCCTAACAGCATTCTCCACGTGTTCTCGGGATGTTGAAGCAGTAGCAAAGGTACTCGAGAATTTTTGAGCAAAGAGAGCACAGATTCCGCCATCAGAGTTCGCAGTGTTGCCATCCAGAAACATTTGAGTTGGAATACCAGGTTCATTCCGCTGACTTTTGACATGCTTCCAGAACGATTTTGGGTTGGACTTGAGGTTACGTTGTACTCGAAAAAGATAATTTTGGTAACAACGCTTACTAGCTTTTTTATAAGCGGAGTTCAGTCTTCGATATGCATCCTTAGTTTGGGAGGATTTGAGCTTATGGTAATTTCTAAGAGCACATCTCTTCGCCGTCTTCAGTCGACGCAGTTCCTTCGTAAACCAAGGAGTCCGCAAATTCCCGGAAGTCGTTCGCTTTGGCACGTGGCGGTCGATAACGTAATTTAAGATATGCGAAAAGGTTTCGGCCGCAGCATTGGGATTCAATAGATTGAGTTCAGATTCCCAGTATTTTGTGATGCTTTTGCCATAGCTCATTCAGTTCTGCGGTAATGTGTCATTCAACATTCTTTTACACCAAATTTACATTTTTTACCAAATATATGCGTAATTTTTTTTTGATATTTTTTATCGTTTTTGAAGGCCTCTCATAAAGTAGACACAGGAAATACCTTCTCATATTACCTTTTCCTATTGGGCTCTTAACCTTTCTGCCTAACCAGAAAAAAATAAAAATGCTGAATGAGTCAACATCCTCGACACGACGACCAATGACCCAACAAGGATCTCCTCTCCCTCGGATTCCCTTCTGTTTGCAGTAGGATAAGTGGGAGAAAATTAAAGGATGATACCGTTTAGCTGCTTTGAACCTTATAAAAGGACACCCCCAAAAGGGAATTGGGGAAAAGAAGGATCCTTGAGGATGTGTCTACTTCAGGATCAAATATGGTTTATTTTTTGTTTTTTTTCGAGCCGGAAACCATATTACATGTACAAAACCCACCCGTATCCCGCAACGGGATGCAGGCATTAATGCGTAAAAACTACATATATAGACTTGCACCGAAATTGGTCCCATTTATTGGGCCCATGTTCTCCTATTTCCGGCAGGTGCCAGCGTTGAACCGTTTTCTCTCTCTACAGTTTCGTTATTGGTTTTGTTTTACACTTCGGGCAGGCCAGAATAAGGATGCCGGTGTAATCTTCGAAAGTCATCGAAGCCTAACGTATGTGTCCTTCATACGCCTCAATGAGCAAAACAAGGGGCTTTGATCGGTCTTCGTCAATTTTGCGAATGAGGTGAAAATTGTCTTAATCAGGGAGTATTTGGCATTTGCATATCTTGCATTTGGGGAAGTTGTTATATGAATTTAAATTTTTATTTTGAAGATCTTTTCTATTCTATTTTGATTATTCAAAGAAGACTTCAATCCGGTTGGTCATTCGTCCTCTACTTCGAAGATCTACAGTCGGTTACCTGTCTTAAAATTGGCACTTCTGAACCTTAGAGTTAAATTTTTGCCCAAATACATGAATCTAAATTTGGAACTTCCTTCTATTTTCACCAGCATATCCCTCTTTTGCTTTTATGAGTAAATTTCAACCACTGAAACACCCTGCGGAGAGGATTGCAATTAACCACTCACTCGTGTCAAATGCTGTAACTTGACATTTCTTGCCTGGCGTCATCGCCTTCGTGCCTATGAAGGACGTCCTCTTCTGTTTAGTCCTTCTAAATAATCGAGTGTGAAAACATAATCGTACGCTCTTTCACTGTCTCTCTCTTCTCTTGAAAGGTGATGATTTAGTGCTAAATTAAAATTTAATTGTCGCCAATTACCGGAGCTGGACTCGGAGCTGCGAACGCCATCTTTTGAAGAGCCTATGTAAGGTGGTGAAATGGAAGAAAGATAAATTCCCATCTGGTGAATGTTCTGGTTGTAAAAGTGTCGGGAGATAGAAAAAATAGCCATCAGAGGAACATTCTCAAGAGGCTTCACATTTGATTTATTGAGCGATGAAATTCCAATGGAGAGCCACGTTAAATTTGCAGTCCAATTCAATTAGCTCAAATCTTAGCCTATTGAATGCAGATAAAATTAAAACTTAACAATTTCATAATTAATCTCTAATATCGAAGACTCAGTTTTAATTAAGAAAAAAATGTTATTTTGATAATGATTTTCGTCATATCAAAATCTCAATATATTTTTTTATATTTTTCCGATTTTTATTGTTTATTTTTTACTTTTTTTATATCATCAGGTTTATTTACATTCAATTTTGAATTTTTCTTAAATTTTACCGGGGTTTTTTTTGTATTTTTTTTTAAATTTTTATTATTTATTTTATTCCATTTAAGTCTATTATTATCAAATTTTATATGTCTGAATTAGAAATTCAGAGTATTAAGACAATAAATTAATCAAAAACCTAAAGAATATTTAGAGGTAAAACACTCGAAAATCTATACACTAAAAATCATACATTAGCCATGAATTGTGTTTCTATTCAACATAATGCTGATTTAGCTGATTTCAGATTCAATTTTAGAAAAAGACTATTAGTTTTCATAGCTGTACATGTTTTTTTTATTTAGTCAAGAAATCAAGTCATAATAAGGGGTGAGCAAACAGTTATTTTTATCAAAAAAAAAAACCCATTAATACACTTAACAGTGGATTGAAGGTTTTCTTAAAGAGTGTAAATTATCTTGGGATACATATGACCAGAGATGCCAATGTGCCTGATTTTTCAGGATTTGCCTTATTTTTCGAGACTCGGCCTGCCTACCTGATAAGCCATTGGATTACCCAATTTTTTTCAAAAATAAGCCTTATTTTGCCTGATTTTTGCAAATGTGATGAACAATGAGTAGTAAGGAACAGCATTAGATACCATTGCTAATGTGAAAATGTGGATCGACGGAAAAAAAAATAAAAAGGTCATCAGTTTGAGCGAAATTTCCGTTACTTTAACATATCCTGATTTTTATTTCACCTGTCCCCGATTTTTGAAAAAAATGTTGGCAACCCTGCATATGACACAATAGCTTTGTTCAATTGTTGGTAGCGATTGGTTTCTACTGGTTTCTGTCAAGTGGTAGTTGTTCAATGGGCTAAGGTTTTGACTGGGATCAACTGTTAATCCAGTTCTACTTGTTTCGACCCGTTTCGACCCGTTTCGACCAGACTTCATTGAACAGACTTAATGATAGATTCCGTATTTTTAAATCATATAAGAAAAATACAAAATCAATCAAAAAAGCGATAACCAGTACGTTTTTGGGAGGGGGAAAGCGAACTGGCATTTAAGGAGTTCATTTAAGCAGTTAAATTATGTCATTGAATTACATGTTGAAATAGTGCCGTGGTAGCGCTTGGAACTCTTGCGCTGCTGGTCGCAGGTTCGAGCCTTACAATTTTTTTTTACAACTGGAAAACCGACTACAATATTGATGGCTGGCGGTGACGCGTAGCCCAGGAGCTCAACCTTTTAAGAGCTCAACCTTGTTAAAAAATGGTTCAGAATAAGAGGATAGTAATATGATTAACAACTCATTGATTTGATTCTGAAATCTGAATCTGAAATCTCAATCTGATCTCAAAATTCAAATAATCAATGAAAAATCTTAATCTAAATTTTGAACATAAGTTCTACCTGAATCTCATATCTAATCTGAATTTATAATTTGATGTCCAAATTTGGATACCGAATCTTTATTCTAATCTGAATTCCGAAGGTGAATGCAGAACTAAAAGATGGATTCCGATTTGAATTATAAATGTGAATCCAAAATCTGAATTTTGGATCTTTTTTTCAAAAATTCAAAAAAATCTAAACTGGACTTTGAATGCGAAGGCTTTTATCAACTTTGTAATTTTATAAAATCGTTTTTTTTTTTAGTTTAGAATCCTCAGAATCAAATAGAATCTCAGCTGAAAAAGTCATTTAATACGAAAAGATTTGGAAAAATCTGAACCTGAATTTCGAAACTAAGGTAATTTTAAATCTGAATTTGTATTCTCTATCGAGTTCGGAATTAATTTAATATTCTGAATTCTGAAAAGAATTTTAGTTCTGAATTTGACCTTTGAATTTGATTCCCGATTCTGTGACTTAAATTGTATTCTATTTAAATACTCGATTCTGAATCACAATTATAAATCTGAGTTCGTAGTTTAAGTTATAAATTCTTGTTCTGAACTCTTTCAAACCCATTTTTTGCAGAACAATTCACACAAGTTAAATTGTATGATTACAAACAACTTCTGTCCTTCGAAAAACTATGAATCGCTAAGGAAAACTGAAAGCTGGTCTAAAACCGCCGAAAACAAGCCAAAACATTAAGCATACAGTCGAAAGGAGAAAAAAATTAAAGCCAAGGGAAAAAGTTGAACATATTTTTCTCTAAAAATTGCATAACCAAAGGGGCTGAAGAACTTTATTTTCAGTACTTTTTAGGCTGTACTTTTTTTCTGCATTTTTAAGCTTATTAAAACTGCTTCTGTATAATTTGTGATAAAATTTTCCAACTCATGAAAAAAGTAATCGATTTGTTGTTGTTTTTTCTCTATCCAATTTACACATTTTGAAAAAATACTTAAAAATTCACATTCGTTCATATTGAGTTTTTTTACGGTAAGAATTACATAGATTCATTAGAAGGAAACTTAATTTTGTAATAAATTTTAGTCTCTGATGAAGATCTTATAATTATCGAAACGTTGGATATCTAAAAATAAAGTCGTTTTTACTAAAAAATTTGAGACTGAAAGCCGAGAATCAACCCACTAAAAGTAAACTAAACATTGGCCCTTAAAAGAGAATTCAAATTCAAAATTGACCTATATTCATCTGAATCTGAATCTGAATCCTGGAAATGAAACTTGAATTTTAATCAGAATCTGAAATCTCAATTCTGAACCAGATTTTGCTTTAACATTCCGATGTTCATTTGAATGCTAATTCTAAGCTAAAATCTTAATTCGAAAGCTTTCAAAAATATGTAATTTTATAAAAACGATTGATTAGTTTCGAATCCTAAGTCCAAACGGTAATTCAGCTGTAGGAGACATTTCATGAAACAAGATCAATGATGAATTCCATACTTCACATTCTGCGTATTCTTCCTAATACATCAGTTACCCATTTTTGACTCCTGAAGGTAGGCTCAATGTTACATCCAAGAACATCGTGTCGGTGCCGCGTTCTTCGAATAGAAGAAGGAACAAAAAACCGGCAATAATTTCAAATTTTCTGCTATCAGCATGCTTTGTAAGGTTGCCAGAATTTTTTCAGCACCCATTCAAGCCTTTTTTTTTTTTTTGCCAGGAATTTACCACTAGGTGGCATTCTTCCCTAACCCATTCAAGCCGGACAATCGGGGATATTTTAATCTAAAAACCTGGCAAAATCCGGGCATTTGACTTCAAAATTGTCGACCAAAATTCAGGCAATATCCGGGCAAATTTGCTCAAATCCTAGGAATAACTAATCAAAAATTAAGAAAAAACTTGAAAAAAACTATTTTATCATTAATTTTTTTTTTGCCAGGAATTTACCACGTCGTGGCATTCTTCCCTTATTTTATCATTAAAGTTTATCAGCAGATTTAATATCGTATTCTAGGCTATTCTAGGATATTGATTGGCAACTCTGCTGGAAAAAAGTTTCGTTTAATTTGGTCCGGAAAATATTGAAAATTACGACAGTCAAGAAAGGTTTAAAAGCTTAATTATTAGAAGTGGTGATAGATAAAAGCGATCCGAAGTGATATGTGTTAAAAGTTCTTGGAAAAAACGGTGTTTTAGTGAAAGATCGGTTATTTTTAGTAACAAGGAGAAGCTCTTTTTCTTCTTCGTTGAGGAGAAGTTCAAATTCGCTTTCCACTTCGTTCCAGTCCACATTGCTAGCGAATTAGGTGAAATAAAAGCTTGCATGCAATATGCAATAATGCCGGGCATGGAACGTAACGCCTGTCAACCGAAAAACCGTAACGCAAACATAAAAGGCAAAAAGCAAAAAGCAAAACAAAATTTCAAAAGCCCCAAAACTGCCCTTAAAATTAACAAAGCTATCATCAGATCTCAACTAGACTACGGAATCACACTGTACGGAGGGATAGCCAAATCAAACATGAGCAAGCTAAATACAGTATACAACAATTCACTAAGAACATGTTTAAGACTATTAAAATCTACCCCCACAAACGTCTTATATTCTGAAGCTGGGGAAATCCCTTTAAAATTTAGGGCGGAATTTCTTGCCAAGAAAGAAATGTTAAAATCGTTCTCCTACAATAAACCCATTACTGGAATAGTCTCAAAATTCATTGAATTGCATCAGCTTCCTAAATTCCACACATTTCTTGAAAAAACAATCTTCGAAAACAAAAACCTATTAATACAAACACACCAATCGTTCACAAACACATTTAAAAACGATGACAATATAATAGAAAACTTAAAAATACAAACACACATATATGGATACAAGAATACTATGACTGATAGTGTAGCAAGAACAGTAACAATCAATTATCTTAACGAAAACTACAGTAGGTTCCACGCAGTTTACACTGATGGTTCAAAAACCGAAACCGAAACAGACATAGGTATCTGGTTTCAAACAGAGAAGGAAGAATTTTCCTGCAAAGTAAATAAACACCTATCAATCATGAATGTAGAGTTGATGGCTTTAAAAACAGCAATTGAATTAATAAACACTAAAAAGGACACAGAATTCGTTATATGCACCGACTCAAAAGCCAGCCTGGAAAGCATCGTGAATAAGAAATTTAAAGACAACTATATAATATCCGAAATACTGACGAAGTTGAAAAATTCAAAGAAAACCATTCACTTCCAATGGGTCCCGGCCCATAAAGGGCTTAACGGAAACGAAAAAGCCGATCAGCTATCGAAGAACGGATGTACAAGTGAGAATATCATTTACTGTAAACTACCTTTAAACGATGGAATAATCCTGGCTAACAATGAAACCTTTAAAAACTGGACAAATGAATACATTATGGAATCCCAGAGCAAAGGAAAAAAATACTTTCACCTACACAGTACACCACATACAAGACCATGGTTCTACAACTTTAACTTAGAACTACACGAAATAATAACCCTAGGACGAATAAGAACCTTCCATACGTTGACTAAGATTAAACTTCACCAATGGAGACTCATTCAAGACGATAAATGCAGCGACTGCAACTTACCAGAAGACTTACAACATATTTTATTCGATTGTCCCAAATACGTAAATAGACCAAACTACACCTGCCTGACCAACCATAGTAGCATCGAGGAATTACTTAAACTAGCTAGCCTTAAAAACCTAAAAGAAATAGCAGAATTTATTAAAGTTAACGGCATTGTTTTATAAAAACGATACAAACACAAGTTTCTCTTTACCAACTATAAAATAATAACAATCACCACCTACCTGGATGGTGCCACGAAAGCGAAACGCCAAAAACAAAACGAAAAACCGAGTAAAAACAAAAGAGGCCGCTTGAGGCCCAAACACACCCCCCGAATAGACTTGCACCTTGAAAAAACCATGAAGTTCATAATCACAATACCATGAATTTGATGGTTTTCACCATGACTTTTACGATCCACGATATCGTGAATACACATTGAAGTTCATAGTTTACGACCATACATTTCATCGTTTTGACGAAAATTACCATGAAAAAGGGGTATTGTTATGCAGCGTGACCATGAAAAAATTGGCGATTTCCCATACATTGGAAAGCTGAAAAATATAAAGTTCATGGTTTTTACAGCTTCCATTTTTTCACAATAAAACCATGAAATACCATTGTTTTTCATAATATTTTGATTATTGCTTGGATGATGAAAGTCATCGTTATTAATATTTTGCGATCATGGAATAAAATTTTATTAAATTATGTTTTGTTTTTTTTCATTTATTCTAAAAATACATTAATTTACATCACATCACAATCACATATCACTTTGTAAAATAACAAATCATTAAAAAAAACATGGTGAACATAACACATTTTCTGGAACAACCGCAGACCATAAGATGTGGGATCTCCGAGTGACACTGATATTTATTTTGTCCGCAGATCACGAGCCGGGCTGTTCTGGGGTCACTATACATATGTAGTTCCAGTTTGGTGATTCCTGGTCATTCCTCCCGATGGTATTTTGATGCTTTTTCCAAGCCCTGCGGAAGCCATCGGATTGGGTCTCGCACTTCAGGACTTGCATCGCTAGAATCGAGGAAAAAGTTTAAAATATGTTTTTCGCGTAATTTCGATACAACTCACCGGTGGTCTACTCCAAAAACTTCGATAATTTTACAGTTCTTTTCAAACTTAACTGAATTGCGAACCAAAACAAATCGTCCGAAAAAGTTCACTTTTGGCGCGCTAAAATTTCAAGCTACACGAAAAAGTGGAAATGTGGAAGTATCAAAAATATTCAACCAAGTATGCTGTTTCTACCATGAAGTATATGGTTAACATTGAATTTCATTGTAAAAATCATGTTTTACCATGGTTCTGGTCTATTCGGGCCCTTCAACTTGACAACCTTTGGCAGTTTAGCTGTTTTAGCTCGCCATAAAGAGGAGAAGAAGAAGAAGAAGAAATTTCAAAAGCATCAAAACGATACGCAATTGAAATCGAAAACTAGTTTTCCAATTTGAAAAATCTGTGAGTTTTTCGGAAATTCTTAAGGTGTCCGAAAGTTAAAAATAGGTTTGTAAGTTCTGTACGTCGGATAAAAGTTTTTTCAGCATATTTGATAAACACAGGAGAAACGTAAGTAGGTATACAATAATTTATTTATTTCAACGGAGGATTCCTTTTTCACAATATTGCGATAAAAGGTACACACGGCAGTATAGATGTGAATATTTTCTGATAGAATCAGGTACATAATGACGGTAACCAAATCAATTTTTTTGTAGTCATTTCTTCAAAGCAAACTTTAAAACAATTTTTTTTTCTATTTAACTGTTTTCCGTTGATTTGTAGCATTGTTATCGCAAAACATAATCGATTTGATCGATATACTTAAAACTTTACTTATAAAAGATCTGGAGTGTAAGTTTCTTTTTCTTCAAGTTTAGTTAGTTGGTAAATTAAAAGCTGTTTGTCTGAAATGATGTATTATACAATAAGGATAAAAGGTATATTGGATTAAATACATTGGTGAGTAGCGAGATATAATATGCAGAAACTTGAGAATGATTAAGAATGATTAAACAAAAAATACAATTGAGAGAGAGGACAAGTTTTTGAATAACATTAAAAATAGCATGAAATATTTTTGCGAGAAGCAAACTCTTGAAAAACGTCACTACAGTAGAAATGGTCGAAATGTTATTTATTAATTAAAAATAATTTTAAAATTTAACCTGAAAAAATGTGTTGTAAATGTTATGAACTACAGCAGAATATTATGGGCAAATTTGATAACATGATTCAATCGATCCTTCTTCCTTATTCAATGACTTTCTTCGCAGATTATTATTTTCAAATAACATCAATATCAGTAAAAACAAAATCCTTTTTGAAAAATATAATAAATACGAATTTCATTATGATTTTGGTAATAATAAATTCCATAGAGTTTCGAATAAAGAAGATATGAGGAATCGAAGAAAATAGACTAGAAAAATGACCTGAAGCGTAAAAAAATAAAAATTGATTCTTTTGATATTTAAACCGAAAGGCACAGATTGTGAAATAGTATACATATGCAGCTTGATTGTTTAGCAAATGTTTAAATTTTTTTTCATTTTATACATTTTATACATTTTATAATCTCCTTGTAAATATCTGCCGTAAGTAATTGTAGTAAGTGATATTCAAAAGTGCGGAATGTCTTCAATGTTTTTTCCACCATTAACAGTAAGCTCAAGCTCTATATAAAGCAGGTCGTTCATTAAAAATTTATCTTTCTGATGTTTGATAAATATTGCAATTTTTTTAAAACAATAGAATCAAGATTAATGTACGTATATTAATAAAATTGTTTGAATTTAGAAACCCTGTAAAATTAGAAGAAATTGTGATTGGAACGCACTTCAAAAGTAGATTTCAAAGAATTTTGTTATATAAGACTATTTATATTGAATAATTTAGATTATAGTTATGATTTTGAATCACATGTTGGCACAGAAACAAACAAAATCATCGAACAATAATAGCAAACTTCAGTAGTTCCAAACAAAACAATAATTGTATAAGTTAGTTTTTTTTAAAGGTTTACTAACTGGAATCAACAGAAAGAAGTTGATGAAATAAATTCAGTTGAATTAATGTTTATTTGGAAAGCATTGAACGATTTAGGAAAGATTGCTATATATAGGTATCAAAGAGTTCATTTAGTCCAGAAGATCAGACTTGTTTAAAAAAATGCCTTGTGATATGTAGCAATCGAAGACATTCAAACAAATATACAAAAATATGAAAAGATTTATCAAAAAAGTGATAGGCGTTAGAGTCAATAGGATTGAAAATATTAGATCACACTAGGCAAAAGTGTCTCCTGATCATATCCTTTAACCCACACTCCCAAAACAAAAATTATTTGCTAGGATGCAGAGGTGACCTCGGTCCTAAAGCACAAAATTGTTATTCTGTCATTCCTTCCTCTCAATTTTCCGACCATCTTTTGACTACTAGGACGTGGCCGGCGCCGTTATTGTTGAATAAAGAGAGAGCATCAGTTCTGTGCATTGAGAGTGATATGCTAGTCCCAAGCACCACTTTTTTGACCTTTGAACACAATTGATGGCCTCGGTCAATCACGGAGTAGCAACCATTGGCGATGTGGAATTTATTCTACTCTATTCCAGACAACCGGGACAGGACCGGACTTTTCTCAAATTTTATATTGAATTTCCGGGCAAATTCGGATAACACCGGGCAATCTGGCAACATTACCTCATATGGTGATTAAAAAAAATCTCGGTAAAGTTTGGTAAAAAAAAGATGTCAGACCTGAATTCTGAATTCGGAATCTTTTTTTTATGTTTGGGGATCGACTGATTGTTGTGTTTTTCCTGGGAAATTCCGGCTTGCAGTCTATTTAAGAGCTGCAAAATCGATTTTTGTTTTATGCATCCAACGTTTCAATCCGTTTTGGATCTTCTTTAGGGACTAAAAATTGTATTTAAAGTTACTTTAAGTCGATTACAAAATATTTGTTGTGAGATGTTTACCTTAAAAGTATCGTTTTCTTGTTGTCGTTGACTTATTCGTGTTTTATGATAAAAAAAATGTAGTGATTATCTTACTGTGTTAAATGTTTCTCGGATAATATCCGGTTGTCCGGGGATTTTGGGATAAATTTTTCTCAGCATCGAAACTTTGGCACAGTTTTCACTTTTCACCTTTTGTTTTTGTTGTTTCTAAATATTAGCTTGTGATGTGTTGTGTGTAGGGTGGTATTTTTTTATTTTATTTTATTAACACAGAACAAGCTGAAATTTAGAAACAATAAAAACAAAAGGTGACACGTGAAAACTGTGCCAAAGTTTCGATGCTGAGGAAAATTTATCCCAAAATCCCCGGACAACCGGATTTTACCCGAGAAACACTTAACACAGTAAGTCAATCACTACATGTTATTGTCAAAAAACACGAATTAATTCGGAAAATTTAAAAACCAGATAAATAGACAGCTTTACAAGACCAGCCGGGTCAACGACAACAAGAAAACTTTTTAAGTAAACATCTCACAACAAATATTTTGTAATCGGCCAGAAATAACTTTAAAATACAATTTTTAGTCCCTGAAGAAGATCCAAAACGGATTTAAACGTTGGATACATAAAACAAAAATCGTTTTTTCTCTAAAATAGACTGCAAGTCGGAATTTCCCAGGAAGAATACTGAATCTTGATCCTGATTTAATACTATATCTTAATCTGAACTCTGCCTCAGTTTGTTGATTTGAATAACTTTGCTTAAATTATACTTAAAACGGTAAAAAAAACGAGATTCAAAAAATCTTCTAATTAGTAAAATTGACCCAAAATTGACTCAATCTTATGCCTAATTAGGCTTCAAAATCAATTTCGGATTCTAGAAAAAATTGGGATTGAATTTCTTTTGTTTTATATTGAAAGAGCTCTAGATATAAGAACTAAGCCGTTTTGTAAAAAAACACTAATTTTGCTTTGTACAGATCGTTTATGATGTGACAAGGTAGCAGCACTCATTAGACATATTAAAACTCAAATACCGTAATATTATTCAAATGGTCAAGCAATCAAATCGGAAAAGGCGACGGATTACCGACTGATTGTAGCAATAATTGATACAAATGACGGAATCTTTCCCGAACACACATTCGACTTCTGTTCGGTTGGGTAGGACCGATTTCCTAATGGTGCACAAAAGTTGAACCATAACCAATAACCATACCAGAGAGTAGTCGACGGAAACCAGCAATTATCATCACTTCATATAGAAGAGCTCCATCCAATCAAACTACCGACGATCGAGGTAATTCCGGAGCCCGCCCGTCGTACATACATTTTAATGGCCATTCCATGTCCGCATCGGGAGTGCGTTTTCGTTCTTCGTCCGGCTTCACCCACAAGCTCCTTCTCATTCAAGGCTTTACTGAATGTTGGCGTGATTCCTCCTGAAGGAGAACACATTCATTAAAAGCTCACTAAGCCGAGTGCACGGAGCACGGATTCTCAATTTAATTAATAGTGTGATATTTAAAACATTGAGAAGCCTCCTGGCCATGCCGATTTTCACCTCCTCCAGTCTTGAGGGAAACGGAAACGCGGGGCTTCGTACGGATCGTCACAAAGACCCAATCCACGCCGTTTTGTGGGAGTACGGGAGTATGAGTGTTTGTCCGGAATTGGGTCCGGCAAGGCTTTTCTGGGCAGAGAGGTCGTCGCAGATAATGACCACCTTCTTCCGTTGGTTTATGCACTCACTGCTGTGGTCATGAGTGGTGACATCATTTGGCTAAAGACGGCCCGCGCGGACCAAGTTACAGGTTGCAATTGCAACGAAACTCAGGACCACGACAGGCGACCGGTCTTTCGGCCAGCCTTTATCAACCGCTCATCGAATGACGATTAATGGCAGCCAACAATGAATGGTCGACACGGTCTTTGTTCGCGAATGCGACGGTAAATCGGATCCCGATGCCATCCCCGGACATCGTTGACATCATTACGACGAGCGGAAGAAACCTTGTAAATAACATTGGTGGAGCGTAACCGACCTTGTTTACTATTTTCAGATGGTGTGCCCGTCTTGTGATTAAGGAATAATCAGCGATGTTTCATTCGAGTTATGGATGACCAAATTTGCGTTGAAATAGACTTTGGACTGATAAGGGGTCGATATTAGACCATGTGAAACATGTTCCAGAAAACTAAAACTTGCCCTGGATCATTACCAGAATCCTCATTCAACTGAATTTTCTCCAATCTCGCCTATCACATGTTTCAGTTTTATTAGTTCGAAGCCATCCGCCTTAAATGCCTCTAGATTACGTTGTAGAACGAATATTCTACAGTAGTTGAAGGGCGTTTCTTCCGTTTGGGCTGCGCACTAGACTGAGTCGATTTGGGGTCATTTTTGAATTTCTCAAACCCTGGGGTCTAAAAAGCTTCGTCTTGGTCCAAAACTCATCCATGATTTTTTGCAGAATTTTTAAGTAACGTTTACATGAGTAAATATGAACTTTTAGGTTTGTATGGGAAAATTGAATATTTAGTACTTGAAAATCAACATAATTTTTGTTTCTTCTGTGAAACCGAGCCAGCTGACAGTTTTTGTGCCAATTTATAAAATTCCTAAAGGAAATTTTCCGCTGAACAACTTTGTTGATGTCCGCAACTTCGTATCTAATTAGGTAAAAAAGTTATTAACTGTTTAACAGAAGTATGTCTTTTCACATTGATAAACAATAAATTCAATAGACATCACTGCTGGAGCCTCGCAAAGTATTGCATGAAAAGTAGCCATGCAATACCTCGCTAGGCACCCTGCAGGGATGTCAATTGAATTTATTGTTTATCAATGCGAAAAAACATACCTCTGTTAAACAGCTAATAACTTTTTTGCCTAATAAGATACGAAGTTACGGTCTTCAACAAAGTTGTTCAGCGGAAAATTTCCTTTGGGAATTTTATAAATTGGCAGAAAAACTGTCAGCTGGCTAGGTTTCACAGAAGAAACAAAAATGATGTTGATTTTTCAGTACAAAATATTCAATTTTCCCATACAAACCTTAAAGTTCATATTTACTCATGTAAACGTTACTTAAAAATTCTGCAAAAAATCATGGATTAGTTTTGGACCAAGACGAAGCTTTTTAGGCCCCAGGGTTTGGGAAATTCAAAAATGACCCCAAATCGACTCAGTCTACTGCGCACTCCAAAATTGCGAACAGCGACATTTGTTCGATTTGTCAAATAGTGTAGAATCTGTAAATTTTTTTACACCCTTATGTAATACCAGTTTGTTTTTAAGGAATTAATCACTCTCTTAACACTTACAGTCCCGAGGTCCAGATATAGTCGGTCCTAAAATTCAAACAGCTATAACTTGTTTCACCACTCCGAATTTCACAAACTTGGCCTTATTGAGTAACTTGAAGTATTTAGTTGTAGTCTGTAGAACTTTGTTTTAAAAATGAAAGAATTTTGAAATTTATATAAAAATGTAGCGGTAACTTTTTTTTTGGAAAACTTACCTCGACTTTGCCCAAGTTTTTTAATGGTTTAAATATCTCCCCTCCTACAAAAATCAAATCTATGAAATTATACTTGCCTATAGTGAAAAATTAATTGGACATAGTTTTAGACGTCGCATAAACTTACGAAAGGAGATATAGTGCCTTTTAAACCCCTAATTCCTCTATATATTGTAAACAATTCAGAAAAAAACTAATTTGGACTACCAAGTTTAAAAACTAAATAGGACCTTTCTTGTGTGATTTTTTTTTCAAGGAATCGAATGAAGGCTTTTTGAGCCACCGCACGCATCGGAAAATAGATTTATTGCTGATTTTACCCTCCTTTCCCCTATATTTTTTTTCAATTGATTATGAAAAAAGTAAGTTCGACTTGCAAATTTTGAACCGAATGAGGCTTGTGTGCTTTTTTCAGAGAATCAAATGAAGGCATTTTTCAATTAATTATAAAAAAAGCACGTTTGGACTTGAAACTGTCAAACCAAATAAAACCTCTCTTGTGTGATTTTTTTCAAGGAATCAAATGCCATTTGAGTCACCGCACGCTTAGAAAAATGAAATTAAGGCTGTTTTACCCGCAACTTCCCTATATTTTTCAATTAGTTCATATGTTCGGATTTGAAAATTTTGAACAAAATGAGACCTATCTCGTGTGATGTTTTTCCGAAGAATCGAAGAAGGTTATTTGAGCCACCGCACGCATCGTAAAATGGAGTAATGGCCGTTTTAACCTTAATTCCCCTACATTTCTTGAACATTTAAGAAAAAAGCCTGTTCCAACATGAAATTTTTTAATCAAATGAGATTTATTTTATGTGATTTTTTTTCCGAGGAATCGAATATAGGCTATTTAAGCCACCATTTTCGTATCGAAAATGGAGCTAAGGCTATTGTTACCCTCAATTCCCCTACATTTTT
This sequence comes from Uranotaenia lowii, assembly GCF_029784155.1. Classification (NCBI taxonomy): domain Eukaryota; kingdom Metazoa; phylum Arthropoda; class Insecta; order Diptera; family Culicidae; genus Uranotaenia; species Uranotaenia lowii. The sequence continues at coordinate 47,129,516 of NC_073691.1, forward strand.
CAATTAATTCAGAAAAAAAGCATGTTCTAATTTGAAAATTTGGAACCAAATGACACCTTTCATGTATGACTTTTTCCACAAAATCGAACGACGGCTATTTGAGCCTCCGCACGCATCGAAAAATAAAGTTAAGGCTGTTTTACCCTCAATTCTCCTACATTATTTCAGAAAAGGAATGTTCAGACTTGAAAATTTTAAGCCAAATGAGACTCATCTTGTGTGGTTTTTTTTCGAGAAATCGAATGCCATCACACGCAACGGAAAATGGAGATATGGATTAACTATTTGAAAAAATGTAGGAGAATTGAGAGTATAAACAGACATAACTTCTTCTTCCGATGCGTGCGGTGGTTCAAATAGTCTTCATTCGATTCCTAGGAATGAATCACCTCAAATAAGTCTCATTTGGTTTAACATTTCTTAGTCCGAACATGCTTTTTTCTTAATTTTTTGAAAATGTAAGGGAATTAAGGGTAAAAACAGCCATAACTCCCTTTTCCAATTCTTGCGGCACACGGGAAAATGATGTAAAAAGGTGATCAAAATTGATAACGCCAAAACGAAGTGTTTTGGACCCATAGTGACTTCGGAATATTTTTCTACATTAAAGGAATTTAAAATGAGCTTTTGATAAAAATGATTCAATAACCTAGCATTGAGATAACAAATTAATATTTGGTAATTTTCATTTTAGAGCAATTATGTATTTAGCAATTTTTATAGATGGTAAAAAATGTAGCAATTTTATTGAAGACAACAACATCGTAGAAGCAACCCCAAGAAAGTTAGACGGTTTAAATATAAAAAGTCTTTTTTATTAAAAATTTTCACTTTTTCAACGATATCTTTTTAGGACGAGCTTATTCATGCAATGTATGTTTGAAAGAGTTTTGATTAACTATAAATGGAACAGTTTTGTGTTTTTTTTCTAAAATTCTTGAAAATTGCTGACTATAATCAACTTTAATAAACCGAAATCATTCGAACTAGAAAGATACAGGCGTTCAAAACAGCTATGTTTTTTTAAGTTTTTTCAACATATTTCGTTTTAATCTGGCTTTTTTACAAAATTTACAAAAAATAATTTCTTAATCTCCCTGCTAGGTAATTCAATCATTTCTATTAAAAGCTCATTTTAAAGTGCTTCTTATGCAGTTAAAATATCCCGAAGACACTGTAGGTGTGATCACCTTTTTACACCGCTTTCCCCTGTTTGCGGCGGCCTAAATAGCCTTCATTTGATCATCGAAAAAAAAAATCACACAAGATACTCATTCGGATCAAATTTTTTAAGTCCGAGCTTACTTTTTTCATAATTATTTGAAAAATATAGGGGAATTCTCAAATAGCCTTCATTCAATTTCTCGAAAAAAATCACATAAGGGCATCATTTTTTTCAAAATTTTCTTGTCCTAATTAGTTTTTTTTAGGATTGTTTACAAAATATAGAGGAATTATGTACGTCTCGGTGGTCGAGTGGTTAGCGTGGTAAGACGGTGATCGCTGGTCCACTGATGGCATGGGTTCGATTCCCATCTCGGTACTGGGTGTAAAATGTTTATCTTAAGTTGTCCACGTCTTTTATTCAGTCTGTAAAGCCTAAATCGGCTAAGACGGTGTATGTCTTTTTAAAAAGAATTAGGGGTTAAAAATGCGCCATATCGCCGTTCGTAAGCTCGTGCGGCGTCCTAAACTATGTCCAATCGATTTTTCGAACATTTTCACTATTAAAAAGTATATTTTTATAGATTTAGTTCGTGTAAAAGGGAAGATATTGAATTTCTTCACGGTTTATACACTTTTTTCCCCATTGTGCATCATTGAAAATTGGTTAGAGATGCTGGATATGCCTCAAGTTTTTAACTTTTCGATCGTACTTTTGAATTTTCAATTGTACATAAATTTAAAAAAAAATCTTGAAAAAGCTGATGATTTCGAGAAAATTAATGGAAAAGTATTTGCTTTACACTGTTTTTTTTTTTTTAATATTTGTTAGCTACATATTATTTTCTGTAACAAATAAAACATCAAAACGTAAAAACAAAAATCGCACCATTCAACCGTCTGGCAGTTGAAAAAAATTAATCATTCGAGAGAGCAGGTATTTTTGAAAGTGGCTGTCAGTTCACTCAACTACCGTCTCTTACGATTATCTCTTAGGCACTTGGCTTCCCACCCCTAGGTAAGCTGCTTGTGCGTGTTTTTTTTTATTATTTGGAAATTAAAAAAGAGGCTGAAAATTTATTTGTAAAGAAAAATCGTGGGTTGAATGTTTTCGAAATGCCTCAAAATACCCTGGCGTCGGCAATTCACTAAGCGTCTTTAATAGATCCTACAACCTGTTAAAAGTAGATCTCCGGTGAAGACAATCCCTATACCCCAAATTCAACCTTTTTTTATGGTTGACCGGGACTTAAACTATGAAAATTAACCTTCGCAATTGGCTCAGATAGTACAGATAGTACAGTCGTCGGATTGGCAAGACGCTCTAAGAATGTTGATGTGAGTTCGAGTCTCACTTTCCGACAGCATTTTTATTTCTTTTATTTTCTTGTTTCTGGAATCAACTATCCAATAGCATGAAAATGCCATCAAATGTTTTTTTTTCTTGTCTCGTTTGAATGTTTGTATGTAGTAGTAGACTAAGTTGATTTGGGGTCATTTTTGAGAAATTCAAATTTGGGCTCGTAAAAGCTTTGTTTTTGATCAAAATCATCCATGATTTTTTGCCGAATTTTTAAGTAACGTTTACATGCGTAAATTTGAACGTTCAAGTATGTAGGTATAGGAAAATTTAATTTTTTTTTATTTCTTCTGTGGAACCGAGCCTTCTTGAGGTTTTTTTGCCAATTTATAAATTACCTGAAAGAAATTTCCGCTGAACAACTTCCCAGCAAACATTTAAGAGGGTATATCGCAGGAACAACAGAACTATGTCTATTCAAACAAGTGTACCAGATGAAAAGATTGTATTCAACTTACTAAAATAGCATATAGCTACCAAAGTTGAGGTGATATATCAACAATGACAAGATTCCAGCGATTCGAGTTCCAGCAAAATAAACGATTTTAAGTAAATTGAGTAAAACGAAAAAAAAATCCTCCACCGAGATTTGAACTCCAGAAATTTAAAAAAAAAATCACGAATGAGTTTTGGACCAAAACGAAGCTTTTCACAGACCCCAGGGTTTGAGAAATTCAAAAATGACCCCAAATCCAAGTAATAAAGTAATAGATTGTCGGAAGCCCAGTTCACCAGCGACGTTTCTAAAAATTTTATCTAAATTCAGAATATCATATTTGGCGCAAGGCACGTATCAACACATTTTCGGCATAGAGCTCCAATCGGCATTCAAATTTTGAACCTCTTTTTTGGGTGTATGAACTAAGGGATTTTGCGAACCACTCTTGATTTCATTTTTGTTTGAAAACATTCTCAAATGCTTATTACACAAAAATATCTACGCAGTGTCTTTACTTCCTGTCCAAGTGTCGGACGTTTTTTAAATGATCGGGTATAACATTCAGAAAACGTCCGATTTGTGAGCATGTTTTAAATTGCAATAAAAACAGTATCTTTGAAGAAAATTTACTTATGCCAATGGTAAATTCGCAAAAGGCTTAAACTGCGCACCAGTACGAAGGATGCAAAACCTCGATTTCTATTTTATCTATTTCTATTCTATATTTATATTGTTTTAGAATGAAAATGTCAACAAGGCAATGTTGAAAAAACATGTAAACAATTGGATGCAATATGCAAGTTTGGATGAACTGTAAAACAAACAGTCAACGAATCATCACATACACAAGATATTGTATATGAACAAAAGCAATCATGTTGATTTAGCGTTTCCTTACTAAGAAATTTTAAGCTGACGGTTTACTTAACGATTTAAAAGATGGGTATTATGCTTTTACGGTACGGTTAACTGTACATCTACTTTAGCTAAACTGTCACTTAAGAAGATAACAATAGCAGTAAGTGTCCTGGAATAATCAAGGTTTTAAACCGTGGATCCTTCCGTTTTTCGTACACTGCAATGTAGTAACAAAACAACCAACTGTGTGTGTGGTTCCAATTGGCAATGGATCTACTTGAAAAAAAAAAAAACATATTCTGTCAATTTCACAGTGTTTTGCCCGTCAAAGACGCTACTCGGAAAGGTTCAGCAAAACTTGACATCGGAAACCGGGAAACATAAATATTTTGTTGTGACGACTGACCTTCACAACTTCTGTCATGGTTCATCATTTTTGCTGTAGGGTAAATGTTCCAAATTTGGCATGTGTACCTAATGTTAACATACTGTTCGATTTTGCCTGTTTTTGACGTTATTTTACACTTATCACAATTATCAAAAAAATGATAATGTAAAGGATCATGTGTACTTTCATTTTACAAACAAATTAGTTTTCTAACTCACAGGATTTTTCGTAAAATCTGGATTGTTTCAAAGTGTGTCCAAATTGACTGGAATTGTTAGCAAATTTCTTAAAAAACACCTGTCTGGAAAAAGAAGATAAAAGCTGAATTTGTCATCCGATATTTTTGAAATTTTTTGTCGGATTGTTTTCTATCATGATTTAGCTAATAAGTATGTAAGAACCATGTTTTTTTCGTGTAAAAACTAAAAAAAGCGTATGTCCACAATTAGGAACACTATTTTCAATGTGTTCCTAATTATGGACATAGTCAAAGTTTTCCAAACTATATCAAAGTCAAAGAATGTATTTGATATAAATTTGATTAATAGAATGGTGTTTTAACATAATTTTCAACGATCTGTTAAATAAACTGTTTTGAGCTAATAAAACATTATTTTTTTTACTTCAGTATATCTCAAAGCTGAAAATGTTGAAAAGATATTTTCGTCAGGTTGTAGAGAACGCACCCTTCGCGACAAAGAAGGAAATCATCAAGTTACAGAGAGCTTCTTAACGAGAACAGAATCGAAAGGAAAAATTAAAAAAAAATCTCAATAAAACAAGTTGTATACCGTCATTTGGGGCACCATACAATACCTTTCAACTTCAATTGCTTCTAAAAAAAAGTCCACTGAAGATCCTACTGTTTGTACATCAAAAGTTTTAAGGTTAATGGGACATCAGAACGTAGTCAGAAAAATAATTGGTTCCACCAGTTATTTTTAAATTTACAAAACATGCGATATTCACCCTACTATGAAAAAGGGGTATCTTAGTTGCAAAAACCTTTGTTTTTAATGAAAAATAAAGAAAAGTTTGAATAGTTATAGTTTTTGACATATTTGTGATGTCGTTACGCATAAAGCACGTTCTGCAGTTATTCTTGATTTTGTTTGAATTAAAATTTTATTTTTTCTGTCAAAGATTTATTTTTAAAAAGAAAGCATAAAGGTGCTGATGCATTTAGGGATACAAATTACTACAAAAATTTTACATCATATTCTAGCATATGGAAACAAGTTTTAAACTGTGAATCATTAATTTGCATGCCGATGCAAAGACTGGACTAAGACTGGTAACGGAATTTTAAAAATATTTATTTTAAAAATTCAATGATTGTCATAAAAAAATTCATACACCAACAGTGTTGATGTAGGATAATAAAATCTATATAAAGTTTGTCACTTAGTCAATCCGTCACATTGTGTAAAGTTTTTTACGACATCAAAAAATGTGAAAATTTCGATTTTTCGAATTTTTTATGAGAATCAAAAACTTCATAAAACTCTCTCACGATGTGGGAAACTATGGCATCATCGTTTTGTTATCATTAAATATGATAATTTTATAACATTATATTAAAATAAAAGTTACATAAGTGTTGTGGTTGTGGTACACAAATGTTGCATCGCACCATGCTGTTGCATGATGCTCTGTTTGACTGTACTTATTTGTATCGATTACAACGAATTTTCTACTTTTGAAATATAATAAATGAATCCATTGGAAAAGTAAAAGTTTGAATTTTAATAAGCTCAACATCCACTACTTTTTTCAAAACTAGCGTATAGGAATATTGTGTAGGATTTAAATAGTCCTTATTTCTGTATTCATATTCCAAAAACGTTGTAAAATTTATAAAAAGGTGAGTTTTGAGATTTTTCTCATTAAAGTATTTAAAAAACAGACCCATATGCAAAATCAGGAACAAATAGTGTAAAATTGGATACGCTGATACATTTTTCTTCATATGTCAACATTAGGAACACCCATATGTTAACATTAGGAACAATTAGTGCCAAATTAGGAACATCAACACACGTTATAAAACATGATATTTTTCGTAAATTAAGGCTTGAAATGACTATTTCAAATCAAAACAGAGTTCAGAAAAAAATTTGGAACTTAGTTACCAAAAAATTGTATATCTAAGTATTAAAGATTCGGCGTAATAATATCAAACCTAAAAACCTCTGACAAAATATAGCGAAATTAGGCTCATTTACCCTACCTTTTCTAAAGGAATAGCAAAAAAGAGGGAACACATAAATTGCCTTTACACTTTTTTTTCCTCCTCATCAAGTCGGTGTACCTGTTATTCCTGTTCTTATTATTATTCCACGCTCTGTAATTAAGGTAATTTCACTTGCTTTTCCGTGCTGCTGTAGAGGAAAAGCGAAGTAAATAAAAACACTTTGGGCGTTTGTTTACGTTGATTACTCTCCGAGAGGGGCACTCCGGGCACTACACTGGGTAGTATGGTATTGGATCGTGTTTTATTTTTCTTAGAAGGAAGTGGTATGGGAGAAAAAAACACTCGATTAGCAGCTCCATGACTTTGGAAGACATAGAAAGGTTGCGTTCCTGGACTCCCTTGAAGTCGAATGTTATTGTTGTTTGTGTTACCTACTGAAACACTCAAGTTCAAGATACAACTTATCCTCTTGGTGTTGGGGATTTGCCGTGGACAGCGGGTGTTCTGACATTTTGCAGACCGCCATCCTAGAGTTACCGTACACTATACTGTTACTACTAAGGGGTGCATCTCTGCGTGTTTCCGAATGTTATTCTTTTGTGTCTGTCACCGACAAAATTTGTAACCGATATCAGTAGGGGAGACGATTTTTGTTTAAACAGAAAAAATTGCTCCCCCCCCTCTCCACTCCAAGGATTACAATTGAATCATCTTACACCACTTTTAAAGTAAGGTTTTAAGTCAAGCAGTCTCAAGCTGAGCGCAAAGTTCACGAAGCTAGAAAAATGCCATCGATTGGGGCTGTATGGCTGAAGCATTCCATTCCATCGCTGAATTGGGTTGAATAATGACCGACCATAATGACGAAAAACGGCAGACGACGACGGTTGGGGAAAAATCTTAATGAAGGTTGCCGCCCGTGTGGTACGGCTTCTGTGTGCTGTTTGGGGAGTTGATTTCCTGGTTCAATTCACCGATTGTACCTATTATGTAGGTAGAGGTGTACCTGAATGAACGATACAGATCGGTTCAGTGAAGGGGATTCCGAGCTTTGACGGAGTGACCGTTGTTCGTAAGAGTTTGGAATTGGTCTGCTGCAGTGATGAGTAACAACAATGGTGAATTGAAGTTAAAAAACACAACTTGGGTTGGACAATTTAAGTTTTTGGTGTGCGATAACTGGAAACCTGGATTACAGAGTAATAAACAAAGAAACCAAGTCACAAAGAAAATTCACACAATCGAAAAGTCAAAAATATAATGCCAGTGCTAGAATATCACATAAGTCTCAAAAGGTTTTTGGTAGTTTTAGCGGATTGGAATTGATTTTGAATCCTTTGTAAAACGTTCAATTAGGCCGGAACAAATTTCAAATCCTTCTTTTGTCACTCGGAGTTGGAACATCGCGAGGGAAGGTGTATTAAAAAGTAATGCAAAATCTAAGAAATTGGAATAAATTGCACGAAAGCTTGTATGCAACAAAATTGCATACTCTAACATTTCACAAAACCTATAAATCAATTAATTTTTCATCGAAAAATTCAATCAAATCAACCCATCTTACACAATTTTTTTTACTCTTGTAATCTTTCGGGTATTTGATAATTTTTTTTGAAATTTTCATAAAATAGTTCAAATTGTATTTATTTTCCTTTCAAGGTTTTTGGAAATTTCGAAGGAGGGAGAGGGATGACAAAAGAAGAGATTGATATTTGTTACAGCCTAATAAGTTTTTTAAAATCCAACTATAAACACATTACCTAATAGTTTCACCTTTTGTTATCTGATATTAGCTACAACTTGTCTTATTGTTTCTGAAATATCAAGATTGAAACAACCATATTTATGGTTGAAGTTCGAACGTCCGGAATAAAAAACACCGAATGTATTAAGTTTTTAAATTTTGTTCGGTAAATATTGCAAATTGCAATTTTTCTAGCGGGGCCTCTTTTTTCTGCTTAAATAAAATGCAAAATAAAACTGCAGATCATTTATTTAAACTAGAGAGATCAATCCTGATTAAATATTCGTCCTCACTATAAAGTTTTAGTTTTAAAAGTCGAAATGAAAATGAAAATCAAAATTCTTTCTTAGAAATATACTTGTGAACCACAAAAATACTATTACAGTTCAAGTTTAAAATTATTGTGGCGAATAAAAATTGAAAAAAATGAAGTGGCTTCAGCATTGAAAATTTAAAATGTAAACTAGAAAATCCCAACTAAATTTCCGAAAACGAATTAAAAATTTATTCTGATAAAGATTCAAAATTTAAAATAATATCCTAAATTGATATCCGTTTTTTTTAAACAATATACAATATTGAATGACGTTCGAATGAATGATTCAAATTACAAATTATTACTGTAGAATTTGATTTTTCAAATTTTCAAAAATCTGTCAATTAAAATGCGTAAATATCTGGTGAAACGTTACCTTTTGAGAGAGCGAAGGAAGGGAGTTGCAAATGAGTTTCTAATATTTGCTGTACACTGCTTCTCCTCACCTATTCTCCTCCCTTAAATTTCATTGATCATAATCACAGGTTTTTGAAGAAAAAAACTAAAATTAGAAAAGATCAGTGAAAACTTTTAAAATTTTTTCTCAATATACTTATACGTTTTCTATAAAACAATCTGTGAATCTATAAGATTCACTGCGAGAAAATGCAGATAAAATGTTAGTTTTTTTTTATTTGTACATCTGGTAGTTAAAAATTTCTACTTAATGATCTCTCGTTATAAAGGTCATTTTTTAAATGAACATAATTCACAAAGTTTTTGAGTAGAATATGTAGAAAAAGAAATCTACAAGTTATCTACAATATTTTTCCTGAGCTTCTTCATATCAGCTCACAATTTATTTTTAATGTTTCCTATTTTGCAACTATAAGTTTAAAAACAAACATTTTAGAAAAGTGTCTGTTAATTATTTACTATAAACTTGGATTTTTTCTTCTAAAGTAGATATATGTAAAACTGAATCGTGATTCGAAAATATCGTATGATGATTATCAATTCTCGTTTCGATTCTTCAGATTCTTTCAAAATTAGATTCTGAGGTATGAAGCTTTTGAAACATTATTATCTTTAGTTTGCTCTTCAATGCCAATGATTTTTAATTTTATTTGAACTAAAACGAACGAAATAGTAGCAAATTTGCAAAAGCGTTTTATTTTCTTTATAAATACATTTTTTCTTTTTTGTTTAATTTTTAAATTAAATACATTTAAATACATATCAGGGAATTGGTGAAATAAAAATCAGGCTAAATCAGGCTACGTTTAAGTAACGAAGTAACGGAAATTTCGCTCAAAGTGATGACCTTTTTTGGCCATCACTCCACATTTTCACTCTAATATGTGTTGTGCGCCTATTTTGTTCAATAATTCTACTGAATCAAAGCAATCGAAAAATTCCCTTTAATTCCCTTTTTTAAATAAAAACTAAAGGAAATTTTCGATTGCTTTGATTCAGCCATATTTTCACTTTTTAACTTCAGCTATGGTACCTCATCTAGTTCCTTACTACCCATTTTTCATCACATTCGCAAAAATCAGGCAAAATCAGGCTTTTTTTTTAAAACAGGAAAATTCAAGGCCTTATCAGGTTATCAGGCTAACTCTTGAAAAATCAGGCAAATAATGAAAAATCAGACACATTGACATCTCTGTTCATGGTACTCATTATCAAAAACTTTCCTCAAAAATTTGCATTTTCTAATGTATAGTTGCACAAGGAGAATCATTAAAATTTTGATGTATTAAACTTTCGCTGATATGAAAAAGCTCAAGAAAAAAAAAATCTCATTGCAAGATTTCTTAAAATTTTCTTCTACTCAATAACCAGTGTGTAGTGATTATAGGCTGCTACACGAATTTTAGAATAATTTGTAAATTTGTCGGGAGCAATATTAATTATCACATTCCGCTGATTAAGCATATGTATATTGTGATGATAGTTTGATGATGAATAACCTTGAACAGATGTAATGTTGCCAGATGGGTTAAATATATCGAATGGGTATTCAAAAAGTGTTTAGCGTGTATGTTAAAAAAGCCGGCATTCATTTGACGAATTTTTCGGAAATAAGACGCGTGTAACCTTGTTATCAGAATTAAAAGTGGAAATAGTGAGAAAATTACGGAAAGTTTATAAAAAAGTACGACACAGTGTTTCGGTGTTTCTATTATTTTCTTCTATAAAATGACATTTATTACTAAAGACTCCGTAATGAGCTCATGAGTCCATCTTTTTTAACTCCCTGGTACGCAAAATACGAAAATATTCTTTTCTTCTTTGTTGATTGGAAGACATAAATTGAAGCTGTATAAAAAAATATCGAATAAGTGTATATAGAAAAAAGGGTTTAACAAGCTTTAATTTTTTTCTCCAATATTGAAAATTTATTGAAATACCTCTGATTTGGTTCAAAGTAATCGAATTGGAGTTGAAGGGGCAGAGGTTAATAAAATTGAAACAATTTGCTGTTCTCACCATTTTAAATACGTAATATATTTGTCTTAATAATTTGTTAAGGTAAAAAAATTATTTCCTTGGCTAAAAATCATTTTGGCAATTTAGATATTGTAAATGTCCTCAGGACTCGAAGATAAAAAATGAATTTCGTCAAATGGATTCCGGAAATCTAGTGTAAAGGTTTTCTCATCCGATTTTCAGCTTTCTGCTTTACAAACTTGAACAACTGGACACCGGACCAGTAATAAAAATTTTCATGAAGAAAATGGCTCAAAATTCGATTTGCTAAACTGATGTTTAGAACCAGTAAAATTTTAAAAATTTATTTACAAAGTTTTTGAAAACTTCACTAAATTTACTGGGTTTAAAATTTTCGGGATTTTTCAACCGTGTCCTGAGAAATGTAAATTTTTGATTTTTTTTTTAGTCCCGGAAATTTGAAGGATACAGCTGACTGATGCTGGGGGCATTCAACCATAGACATATTAGATTCGACTGTGTTCCCCTGTTTATTTCTGGAATATTTTTGAATCAACCATATTTATGGTTATTGCAAAAATGATAGATGTAAACTGAGAAAATTGGAAATTTTTTAAAAGATAAATTTTGAACGAATTTTAAAACTGTAATAATGACAAAAATGTAAAATATGACAAAACCAAAAAAAAAAAAAATATGCAAAAGATGTGTATTTTTTTAAAGTTTTATCATTCCTGTATTTTTTGTAATTTTTTAATTTACGCAACCTTAGTTGTTTTAGTTTTTTAGTTAGTTTTTTCGAAGAAAACTCTATGACACTTTTAATGAAAAGGAGTTAAAATATTTGACTTGTATCTTTACAATTTGCATATTAGACACTTATTTCTTAAGCATTGGTTCGAATATCTGAAACATTTCTGATCGGAATAGTTGATTTGTTTAAACAATAACAAACCAGTTTTCCCAGAAAATTTTCTACATTTCCTCCAAACGACTTCAATCTGATAAGTCGAAAAGTCAACAGGAAATTTGCTTCAGAAAGTAATCACAGAGTACTCAATCATAAAAATGCTCCAGCGTCAGGCCAATAGGAAGCGCAAGTCAGGTGCGGTGAAAGGTTTTTCACTGCGAAAAACTCCATCCCTGCATGATTCCTGCCTCCCTGTTAAGATTTAATCGCAAACAAAATTGGTCATCACTGTGCAAAATTTAGCCCCGTTTGGGGTGGCTCTTAAAAAAAACAAGCGCGTTGTTACGATTCTAGCTAGGAAGAAACAATTTCTTAACCACATTTGCCCCCGAGATTTATTGGTCCAACCTCGAGAATAATGGTCTATTATGGTTGTGAATTTGAAATAGGGTAACAGTTTTTTTTGCTATTTGAAACTTAAAAATTGAATCGTAAATTTTCTCCAAAACGGATTGCAAATTTCGAGATTCGCAACTCATTACGGCGATAATCGGTGGGGAAATTTCCATGCGCCCTTTTCGAAAGCAAAGCAAACCCTGGTAAAGGTAAATTGTGACCAAAGGTTGCCGCGCTGCCCATTCAAACTTGCTTACGGCAAAAGCCTCTTAATAGCTCATAAGGCCGAAGCCGATAAGAAAACCAAAAAAAAAAATCCGGAACGTCAAGTTTTGGACCCGGGAACGATTCCCGTGCGGCGATTCCTGACGATTTCACGACCCATTGTATGCAAATTTATGCGCGCGTTCGAAAATCAAGTTGAAGCTTTACTAGGTTGGTTTACCTTTTTTTTTAAGATTTCTTGTTTCGAAGGGCGGTAGGTGCAGGAACGAAGCTTTCCGGTACATGTGGGAAATCTAGGTTAGATCGTTTCAAGTTTCCAGGAAGATCCACGGAAAGTCTTGGCCACCAATAACAACAACCGACAACAAAAAAAGTGGACTCCGCAGTGCAATTTTGATGTTGTTGTAACACATTCCCCTGGACATCTACAACAACAACAACAACAACGGCTACAAGAATGAAAAACAAGAAACAAGTGGGAAAAAAGTCTGCGGTGCGCTGGAAATGTTCAATCATTTCACCATTGGATGGACTTGTGTTCTGCATTGTTAATTAGCTAATTATGGCGCCCCGATGCGAAAGTAGCGGATCGAATGCAATTCTCCCCCTCTTGGCTTCACAGGTTGTAGCCAGACGGTTACAGGAGAAAAAAAGGAACAAACTTGCACTCAAAAGAAGTCCCGACTGGAACGGTTGACCTGAAAAATCGATGCTTCCCGGTAAACATCCATTATTGCTTTAGGCAAAAAAAAAATCTGTTACAATTAGCACAGAAAAACTTTTATTTAGTTCACGCCTTCCCAGGCTTTTCAATGCTTAAAAATCTGATATCCGAATAAAGTCGCTTGCGTATTGCAAAAAAAATAGACGCACTCCATTTCTCTTTCGTAAAATTGTGTAAACAGGACCTGCGAACTGTCACCACAAAAAAGAATTACGTCATCGTGAATAGCGAATTGACTTTATCTCTCACTTGTGACTCTCTGTTATTGTTTACATTTGTCACGCGTTTCGTCAGTCCGGATCAATCGCCGCAGTGAAACCTTCGATCGTCGCTCAAAATATCGAAGTTAAATTGCTCGGAAAATCGGTTGAATGATTTTATTGTACCGATCAGGACGCTGCTGGCTCCGTAATTGTTCATTCGAACTGAAACATACTATCGAAGATCCTAATTCCTAAGACCAAGAGGTTGACACTAAGCGAAAAAGCCTCCAGTAGCCTCCAAGCTTTAAGGGTATCAATGTCTATAAGGCGGCATCGATTTTCGTGGCTTGGCAAGCGAAAAGGGTCTTTCCAGTTCAGGTCTATAGATCTGTCTGTCTCTGTCTATTTGTATCGCAAGAAACACCGCTATAAAGCCTCGAGTCGATCGACACCGTTCTGATAGTAGAGGCACCAGACAGCTGTTGCATATTCAAGGAGGGAACGAATAATGCTATCGTATAGGCTTTTCAGGCAATACACGTCCTTGAAGTCCTTCACGACTATAAAAATTTAAAAACCAAGACTTCTGGATGCTTGGTCAATAACGTAGTTTGTGTTTGCCTTGAATTTTAGGCGCTGATCTAGGATTACGCCTAGATCGTTAATGTGGTTCTCACGTGCGATAGGCACTCGTCTCCAAGGAAGTAGTCCGCAACTGAAGCTGATGACGGCACATTTACTGCGGTTTAACTACAGGCAGTGAATGTTGCACCAATAAGCGAAGAGGTTGAACTGACGTTGCAGAAAACGTATGCCGTCGTAGTCGTGGTTAAAACAGTTTAAGGTCATCAGCATAGCAAAGTTTCGGGCCGTCGAAGAGTGACAACACGTCGTTGAATTAAATCAGGAAAATCATCGGTCCTAGATGACTACCTTGGGGCACACCGGATGAGGCAGGGAACTTCCTTGAAAAGGTGTCTCCCGTTCGAACAAACAATTTACGGTCAGTAAATTTACTGCGGAATCAGTCAAGTAGAGTACCATAGAACCCCTACCGTTCGAAATTTCCGACGGCGTAATATATATCCTTAGTGTATTTAGGATGATTTTGCCTCTTGTATTTACGAAGGGCACACCTTTTTGCCGTCTTCAGTCGTTGCAGTTTAGTTGTGACCACCGCTAGAGCGTTTTGGGACGTGGAGATCGATGACATAATTTAGAACATGTGAGAAGGATTCAGTGGTAGCTTTGGGATTTGATAGATTAAGCTCAGATATCCAGTCGATATTGGCCAGGATGCGAGAGATGTCGTCGAAGTGAGCGTTCTTGAAGTCGAAGTAGAAGGCTTCTAGTTCTCTACAGTAGCGTTCAACCTAGTTACTTCAAGCGATGCCAATAGAGCTGGGTGATGTGGGACTGCTTTAACAAGCGATGCTGGAGCGAATTTGATGGTCGGTAAACGAGATCCATCGTTGGCACAGCAGAGGTCCGTTCACCCCTCAGGGTGTCCAATATGGTGTTTGATGGCGCCTAGATAGTAGAGCGTATTGGCTGCGATGGTTGGAGCACCACTTCAAACCGGGCATATTGAAGTCGTCAATGACGAGTATGTGATCTTATGAAGCGCAGAAGGAGCTTTTTTGGAGATGCAGCGTGAAATTTGACTCGACAGTGTGCGGCCATTCGGCCATGTTTCCGTAAAGGCAATGACGGTTTATAGGAAGTTACCCTATACAAGACTTAGTAACATCAGGGAAGAGGGCTTTGTAATAGCCAGAGTTCACTGGATCTTCTTCGGTAGCTGCTACTCCCCCCTCAGGTGGTTCCTGGAGAAGTTCTGCGCTATGATGGATGAAACCGTCGAGGAGCTTACGGGATGAAGCCCTGTTGTCATCGAAGAGCAACGTGTGAGCCGTAGAATGGGATAGTCGCCTTACAAACCTCATAGGTCAACTACAAGTGAAAGTCCTTGCAAGGTTGATTGTAGACCTGAAGAATGAAGACCCCAAGATATTACGAGGATAGATCAAATCTCTAATCGTTAGAGGAGAGGTTAGGCCTCGAGTCGTTAGAGGAGAGGTCGGACCCCGAGTCGTTAGGGAAGAGGTCGGGCCTCGAGTCGTTAGAGGAGAGGTCGGGCCTCGAGTCGCCAAGAGGAGAGGTCGGGCCTCGAGTCACCAAGAGGAGAGGTCGGGCCTCGAGTCGCCAAGAGGAGAGGTCGGGCCTCGAGTCGTTAGAGGAGAGGTCGGGCCTCGAGTCGCCAAGAGGAGAGGTCGGGCCTCGAGTCGCCAAGAGGAGAGGTCGGGCCTCGAGTCGCCAAGAGGAGAGGTCGGGCCTCGAGTCGCCAAGAGGAGAGGTCGGGCCTCGAGTCGCCAAGAGGAGAGGTCGGGCCTCGAGTCGCCAAGAGGAGAGGTCGGGCCTCGAGTCGCCAAGAGGAGAGGTCGGGCTCCGAGTCGTTAGAGGAGAGGTCGGGCCTCGAGTCGTTAGAGGAGAGGTCGGGCCTCGAGTCTTTAGAGGAGAGGTCGGGCCTCGAGTCTTTAGAGGAGAGGTCGGGCCTCGAGTCTTTAGAGGAGAGGTCGGGCCTCGAGTCTTTAGAGGAGAGGTCGGGCCTCGAGTCTTTAGAGGAGAGGTCGGGCCTCGAGTCTTTAGAGGAGAGGTCGGGCCTCGAGTCTTTAGAGGATAGGTCGGGCCTCGAGTCTTTAGAGGAGAGGTCGGGCCTCGAAACGTTAGAGGAGAGGTTGGACCTCGAGTCGTTAGAGGAGAGGTCGGATTTCAAGTCGTTAAGAAAAAGGGTATGCAAATCGGTAATAGTCAGAAGAGCGATCAGGCCTTGATTCGTGTAGAGGTAAGTGTACGTTAACCTCGCGTCAGTACGTCAGTGTAGACGACAGGTATGTGTGCGTTAATCTCTAGAGGTTAGATCGCGAGTCGTCAGAAGAAATATGGCCTTGATTCGTCAAAAGGAGGGATTTGTTCGTGAACGAATTATAACGAGGAAACTAAAGGTTGGTTTTCGAGTCGTTAGTGGAGTTATCAGGCCACGAGTAGAAAAGAGGATATGCATTGTTTGTCTCAAGTCATCATCAAGTCTAGGCATTTACAAGATCGCTTGGATACGATCAAGCACGCCTCCATAGGGAGTTTTGGATCACCAAAATTTCAACACCTCAGTATTGAGCTTTTTTTTGTAATTCCGTCCTCGCATAGTGCGCTATCTTGATCCATGGGTAGAATAGTTCGACTTACGATGTATGCCTATGAATACGCCCTAAAGTTAATCAAGGGCCTCCGATCTATGGAGTCATCCAGGACTGCTCCTAATCATAAGGTGGGACTCAAGGTACGACTTCTCCTCGTAGTACCTCAAAGTCCGGGATCGAGTATAGCTTGTCCTGGACTTGCACTTTTCGCAGCCTACGCCCGGGATTTCACGCTACGTTTTGGACGACGTGAGGTATCAAGAGCCAATCTATTCAGTACCCACGGCATCTACTAAGCTATCGATCTTGCCTTAACTTTCGAGATTCAACTTGTGGTTCGAACGCACTAAACTAGACAGACTTCAGCCGATGGGATCAGTTCACTCCAACCTTAAACCTTTTTCTTGGGGTGGTTGGTAACCTCATGCTTTTGGTACTGTGGCTCAAGAACGTCGTTCAAATTGTTAATAGATCATTCCACAATTTAAGGCTTCGTAACTTGCTTCAACTATGAAGAGTTCTGTTGGAAAATACCATTGAAAAGGGTTTCTTCGCCGCAGAAAGCCTTGCAGTTTGCCTTGAACTGCTGCTCGTCCTTAGCAGTTTTTTGTTCTTCTTTACGTTCCGCTTGACAATAGCCCAGTATTTCTCAATTGGGCGGAGCTCTGGCGTGTTGGGAGGGTTCTTGTCCTTGGGAACCACCTGCACGTTGTTGGCGGCGTACCACTCCATGGCCTTTTACCCGTAATGGAAAGATGCCAAATCCGGCCAAACCAGTACGGAACAACCGTGTTTCTTCAGGAAAGACAGCAGACGTTTATTCAAACACTCTTTCACGTAAATTTCTTGGTTGACAGTCCCGGAAGCTTTGAAAATGCTGCTTTTCAAGCCACAGGTACAGATGGCTTGCCAAACCAGATATTTCTTCGCGAACTTTGACAGTTTCATGTGCTTCAAAATATCTGCTACCTTTCCCCTTCTTTTTGCCGTATAAAACTCCTGTCCCGGAAGCTGCTTGTAGTCGGCTTTGACGTAGGTTTCGTCGTCCATTACCACGCAGTCAAACTTCGTCAACATCGTCGTGTACAGCCTCCGGGTTCGCGCTTTGGCCGTCGTATTTTGTTTATCATCGCGATTTGGAGTCACTACCTTCTTGTAAGTCGATAGTCCGGCTCGTTTTTTGGCTCGATGCACGGTTGTAGACGATACACCCAGCTTATTTGCGGCAACTCGAAGAGAAAGGTTAGGGTTTCGCTTGAAACTACCGTCAACTCTCTTCGTCGTCTCAGCGGCTTCCGGTTTTCGATTTCTCCCCGATCCAGACTTCCTGGCTGTGGACAAACGTGACCCAAACACTTTAATTGCACTTGTAATGGTTAATTTGGCAACTTTTAGCGATTTTGCCAGCTTTGCGTGCGAGTAGCTCGGATTTTCGCTATGCGCGAGCAAAATTTTGATACGCTGCTCTTCTTCCTTGGACGGCATTTTGACAACTGAAGAGTGAATTCCAAAATCAAAATAGGAGCATCATTCTACACACACACACACCTTCAAAAAGAGGGGTGTTCAGGTTTTTTAAATGCAAAATTGAAAGAAATACGTCAAGTTGATATTGACCCAATTTTGACCGTATCACCCTTTATTAGATCGGGTGTTTGTAATAATGGTGAAGAGTAGTGATATTGCCCGGCCTCAAAATAATGAACAAAATACGCTAGTTTTGACACTACAGTAATACCTCGATATACAACAATCTCTTTTTAAAGCAACTTCGATATAACGTAACCCAATATAAAGCAACTTTTGCCTCTATATAACGTAACTTTTAAAAATGTTTCTAATTTGAATGAATATGTTTAATTTCAATACTTTCTTATCATAAAAATATAATAATGTTGTTTATGAGCCATGCGGTATATTCTCAGAGGCATAAAGAGCGAATGAGCGCAATCGTTGAAAATGTAACTCCAGTACTTTCAGTATTGTGATAGTCGCTTTTGTGCTTTTGAAAATCCAGCCTAGAGCATGTATCTCCATTTCAAAACTTGCACCTACAGATAAGTTGCTTAAGCTGAAGTGAGGTTAGGGTAGGCTTACCAGATACTTTCAGAAAAAAGCGGGACATTTCACGAAAAAAGCGAGACATAGCCGAAAAAAGCGGAACATTAGAAAAACTCTTTAAAAAAGCTTAATGGTAAAGCAAAAATTATACGTGATTTACCATCAGCCATAGTGGTTCAAAGGAAGTACACTGAGGTTTTTTGCAAAGTTTTTTTTTGCCATGTTTACATTGTATTGATTGAAATATCTCCAAGGACGGTTAACTGAATCAGATTTTTACTGGTTTTAATTGCCTATCATATCAGAATGTCATTATTTGGTGACATTTATCACAATTATAAAACGTCAAGGAATGCATTGAATAAATAGCTAAAAAAAACAAAACTGTCTGCAGATGGCGCTTTTGGGCAAAGCAGGAGCGATTAGAGCATTGAAGCCAAGATTTTTAAAGGTAAAAAGTATTACATTTCTATATATCGCATTTCATCGCATTTGTACAAATGTTGTGTAGTCTGTAGCCCGCTTTTAATCCGTACAAACAGGATTTAGAATCAACTTTTTCACATTTACGACCACTATCGATGCTCCGAAGGACCATTTTAAGTAGTATTTCGATATAACGTAATTTCGATATAAAGCAACGAAAAAAAAAATTTCGTTGCTTTATATCGAGGTATTACTGTAATATTTTTTAAATTTTACCCATTTTAGCCTATCAGCCAATTCCCGTACATTTTCTGTTCCTTATTGTTTGAGTGTATGTTTTGATAGGCTAAATTCTCTTGAGCTTTCCGGGAACCACGCCTACTGCGGGCTGTCGTGTTTGATAAAAGTTGTCCCGATACAGTGGGCTCGATACAGTCGAACAACTTCACTCTTAGTTTGTTTTTGATCGAGGTTGGACTTTTGAACTGTATTTTGCGAATTTTTGCTCAAGTCATACTATAAATTAATAGTCTAAAAATCAACTGTAATATGTTCATTACCTTCAAACGATTTTACATACATACAGTTTAGGTCCACTTTGTCATTGAAAAGTCATTTTAAAGTAACTTTTTCTTATTGTCAAGATTTAACAATCACTAAACTAATGCTGTTTGAGTTTGCATTGTGATCATTTGATGTCTCCATTTTGCCAAACCCTATTTGACAAACGCATCTCAAATAAGCCATTTATCACCGACGACGACGGCGACGTCTCCAAAGAAGCTGTTAAAAATCTCACCGAAAACCACAATTTCAATATTTATCTTTAGGCGCCCTCAACAAAAGCCGCACGCCACCTTGTTTGGTTTTTGAGTTTTTTTGTCGCGTCTCTGGCGCGCGGCTAGCTAAGCCGATAATCTGCTAGACTAACGGAAATTACTTTGCAGTGTATCGGACTGAAGAAAGCTACTAGGCACCTAAATTGAAGCTATAAAAAGCAATCATTTTTCACCTTTTTTTTCCGTCGCCGACTCTTGATCGTTTCTTCTCCAGGTGGGAAAATGTTTAGTTAGAACCAGTATTTTTTTATGGGTACACTGTTGTTTCTGTTCATGTGTAGAGGAGGCTTCTTGATGAAAATTGCCTCGGACTAGAAGAGCTCTTGGTAGGTTTATGCAGATTTCTAACGTTGCTTGTTTCGAATAGTTTATGTGCTTGTGTGAGCCAAACCGAAGGGGGTGATGACGTGATTGGGGCAAAGAAGCCTCAGAAGTGCTCTACGGACGAGGACTGGTCGTTGGGTGGTTGATTTCATCATTCTATGATTTATGGGCCAGTATTTTTTTTCTCCAGAGGTTCTCTGAACTTTTAACAGGATTTTAACTGTCCGACAGGCTTATGCTATACGAAGTTAAATAAAAATTTCTTTCGTAGTATAATTTTCAACTAAAATCAACTTGCTGTTTTAAATGATTTACTTTTTTTTGCACTGAAATTAATTGTATGTTTCTTTTTCCTTACAGGTATGTCCAAGTTCTATTCAACCAATTTTCCAACGAGACGAGGGTACGATTTTTTCCTCTCTGGACCTCACCAGGTATGAAACGGTATAGAAAGTCACGTAAAACGCCCTTAAAAGTATCTTCCTAAAATGATTACGATAAAATCGGATAAAAATGTCACCAGTAACCTTTATTCAGCCATTATGTAACTTTGGAAGCACCTCTGTAATAAACAATAATATTGATTAGTTTCTAATAAATCTTGTCATAATTATTATTCAAGTAAATGAAAAGGTTTGTTCCAATGTTCCATACAAGCTAAATAAAGTTTCCTTAGTAGAATTTACTCGAAGCTTTAACTTGTTTTGTTTATTTGAGGTTCTGTAAGATATCAATAAATTTCGCTCTTGAACCTTTCAGTTTCCTTATCGATCATTCAAATTTCGAAGATCGGAGCATCTGTTGCCATAATTTCCAAAAACAACAACAGATAACAAGGCCGGGCAAATTTCACGGTTAGAAACAAATCTCTCCATTCATGACCATCAATCATAATCCGCGATTAATTCAATTATCCATGGGGGAGGAGGAGGCGTGCAAAGAGATGCCAACAATCATAAAGCGTGACACTGCCGCCGCGGTTTTCCAGAAGTCACATTTCACAGGTACTTGGTTTCGAGCCGAGTGTCAGTCAGTTTCCCTGTAAAATTTGGCCCCATCTGCCGTAAATTATGCATATGTCAATACATATTCGGCGGGCCCGCATAATATGGTTGTTGGTGGCACGTGTCGGGCTGCTTTTCGGTTGGTGATTCAGGGAATTTCAACCGATTCTGGATCTCTCCCGGATGAAAACCGGGAAGCTAAATATTTATGACATTTCTGACCTGCGATGTGTTATGCTGTTTTAACTCAATTTGGCCCGCCAGAACAGCTGGATTTGTAACCTTTACTATGCCTATCAAGTTGAAAAATATATTGGCTGAAATTTCAAGAATTTTCACTGTAATTGCATTTTTTGAGATTGATTGTAAATCATAATTTCAAATCATTATGGGAAATTTTTTCTTTTGTCACCCCCCTATTTCGATTTTTTGATAAATCCTGGAGGGAAAAATAAATAAGGTTTAAGGAATTTCTCGAACAATATGATAAATTCTTCAAACAGTTGAACGCGCAAAAGACAAACTATAGAATTTTGGAATTGTATCACTTTTTGTATTCGATTTATTTTGAAATTTCTGGCATAACTTAACAAACAAAAGCAGTACATAAGAAATTTTTACTCTGATTTTTTTAGAACCAAACTGTAATTTTAATTGCAAAAATGTAATTTTGCATAATTTACGATGTACATTTACATCGATGTAAATTTATTTATTTGATTTTAATTTGCATGTTACCTCGTGCAACTTTTCATCTGTACTAAAACTAGTCATTCGATGAAGATTGACGCAAAATCGCCATAAAATGCAATCGATTTTTGCAATTTGTTGTACAAATAACTTTTTTGAAAATTCTAAAGTTGCCAATTATAACAATTTTATCACAAATAGGAGTTTCATTTTTTTCAATGATTATAGGATTGGGCACATAAGTTACACGCTACCCTCCTCACTTCTGAGCTGAACCATTTTCAAATTCAAATTTTATAGCCAGAAACCGACGATTGATGAACGCTTTAGGAGCGCATCTGTTTCGGACTATAGCACGAATGTTCGAGTAAGTGAACATTTTTTCGTTTCACAAGAAATATGTTTTATGCTCTATGTTTTATTTTTAGTTCCTTGAAAAAGAATAAATAATTATTCGATACGTTGGATGAAGAACACATAAAAAGTGTTGTAAGATCTTGACCGAAAGCCGAACATAACCTATGTTTTACGTTGAAAATGTAAATTTAGATTGACTTAAAAATGTAAATTGATATTTTTATGGTAAATTTACATTTTACTGTATGAACACCTACAATTTGATATAAATTTACACGATTCCAAATGTAAATAGCTAATTACTAATTACAATTACCGAATGTTTTTTCTGAATGTCTGGTTAAAAATTTTAAATTAAAAATCAGGGAAATATCTGGGTGAAACTCTGGTATTTAAAAATAAAATCAAGTAAATAGTGAGAAAAGGTTAGTAATATTCCAGACTTCTAACAATTTTTTTTTGTTGGAAAAAGCTTAAGGAACTTTGTTGCTGAATTAAAACTTAAAAATATAATAGCTCAATTTGAGTTTTCTGCTTTAATATATTGCCGAATTCGACTCCAAATCTGGGGTTCGATTTATCAGTTTACTACCAAATAAATGTAAAATTGCACAATTTTAGATGTAACTGTACACAATGTGGGAAGTAAAGTTACAAAAACTGTGATAATATTGATTGTGATAGGTCACAAATGTTTTGTCGTAGTAAAACGCTCGACTTGAATCCTGGCTTTTTAATTCTGAATTCTAATTCTATTGATTTGCATAGAGCATTATGAAAACAACATTCGTTTTAGGAAGAAGATGATTTTTAATCATTTTCAAACAATGTCGAATCTGTCACTTATAGAAAAATCCTCCAAAAAGGAATTTGATTCAATAATCTATAAACATCACATTGGAAATAAACTTGTAATGGTCAAGGTTGCCGAAAAAAATTCTTTGTTTTAGTGAAAAAAATTCTGAATTTCTGTGATTTTACGCAAACATACTGTGGTGATTTTCTGCGTCTTTTTTACATTTTACTCGAGAAAAATCAATTAACACTATCAACCTTATCATATTTTTCCAACTTTGAGTTGAAAATTCAAAATTTATGTTAACATAAAAAACTTTAGTTTTAGAAAAAAAGGTACAAAATTTAAAAAATCGGTTAAATTTGTGAATATTTCTAAAGCTCTGTGTTTTGTGACACAGATTCTGTGATGAAAATTTGCTCTAAATTCTATGAAATTATAGATTTTTCTGTGATTTCGGCACATTAGTAATGGTATGTAATTTTTGAAATTTTAACATGTAAACATACACTATATCACTTGTAAATTTACACAAAATAATGATGTAATGGTCAAGGTTGCCGAAAAAAAAAATAATTAGCGGAAAAGTTTCCGACTTTCTGTGATTTTACCCAAAAATTCTGTGATGATTTTCAGTGATGATTATTTCTATTAATTTCGTAGAAAAGTCATGTCAAATTGCGTCTTTTTCACATTTCACTGGACAAAAATCAATCAACACTATCAATCTTTTCATATTTTTTCCAACTTTGAGTTAAAAATTCTTAATTTATATTGACATGAAAAAATTAAAAAAATCGGTGAAGTTTGTGAATTTTTCTAAAATTCTGTTGTTTATGACACAGATTCTGTGATGAAAATTTGCTCAAAATTTTGGAAACTATAGATTTTTCTGTGATTTCGGTCACCTAGGTAATGATATGTTTTTTTTTATATTTTGACATGTAAATTTACACAATTTCGCTTGGAAATTTACACAGTATACAATACACAAATTTACATGATATCATATGTTGCTTTATACTTAATTATATAAAAATGTACTTTATTACATATGTAAATTTACAAAATATGCTTTGTATGAAATGTTTTGATGATTGAAAACTAAACAATTTTGTTCATTTTTTTTTCTGTTCGCGTATTTAAAAATTTCACTTGTTTACTTTTTAACTTTCCAGGAGGTTTTTATTCTTTTTCAATGTAAATTTACACTCCACTGCTGTAATTATAGATTTTTCTGTGATTTAGGCTACCTTGATAATAATTTGTAATTTTTAAAATTTTATTATTTAAACCTACACAATTTCAGTTGTATAACTACACAGTATACAATACACAAATTTACATTATATCATATGTTGTGGATGTAATTTTTCACTGAATATAATGTAAATTTTCAAAATGTCGTGAACCGTTTGGTTCTTTTCGTTAATTTTTGTTGTGTTTTCGTATGTAAAAATTTCACTCGTTTATCTTTTTACCTTCCAGCTGGTTTTTTTTTCTCACTGATAAGTTAATGTAAATGGAATCGTAAAAAAAAAAACGATTTAAAATCTGTCAATCAAATTTGATGAAATTTAACAGTTTTATTTTTATATTTTTGTTGAGAAATTTCTGGGTTTTGATCAAATTTTCCCGGATTTATGATCGTCAATTTTAAAATCAAATGCCTGGATTTCGCTAGATTTTTATATAAAATTGCTCGGATTTGTCCGGCTCGGATACGTGCTAAAAAAATTCTGGCAACCTTATCTTATCAATTCACCATTGCAACCTACAAATTCCTGAAAAAAATACAAAATTAATTTTTAAATTTTGTGAAACACTTTTTTTCTCGATCCCAAAATAGGTTGATTTGTTGTAAATTTCCAGCAAGATGGATATAAGTTTTCTTGTAGTGATTTTAATTCAAATAATTTTGGAAAACTAGAAATCATTGGGTTTTCGTCCAATGATTTCAAGTTTTCCAAAATTATTCGAATTAAAATCACTACAAGAAAATCAGTACACTGAGTCGTTTTGAAATTTTTGTTTGCCTTATTTAAGAAAACAATCTTTTAAACTACTGCAATTGATTTTAAAGGGATTCACTATTATTCGAGCTAAACTTCTTTAAACTAATCCTATTCATTGATATTACTTCATGGTAGCTTTCATGCTTTTTTATGTAAATTTTTATGAATTTCCTGTGAAGTTTCATCGAATCTGACCGGACAATTCTCTGCAATTTTATCTAAAAACCTTGCAAAATTCGGGCATTTGATTTCAGTATTGTCAACCCAAAATCCAGGATATATTCGGGAAAATTAGTACAAAACCACGGAGTTATACAGTAAAAATGTAGAAAATTCAGTTTTCATCAAAACACATAAGCAGTTTTTAAATAGTATAAATCGAAAATTTTGATTAATAAATTTGAGTATTTGATATAGTTTATAAATAAAACGAAAAAAGTCTGGGCAAAATCCGTACGTATGTACATTTCCGAATAAAACTGGCCAATTTGCAAGCATGTGTTAGTAACATTATACTCGATGTAAATTTACATGTAGATATCTAGTCATGTTATTTTTCTTGACGTTATATGTAAATTTAAATAATTTAGGTAGTTGTAAAGTTACACAACTTGTGAGGTATGATGAAAGATAAAGAAGTACCAAATCAATAAAAAAAATAAAAAATATCAGTAAATCAGTTCGTACATGTAAGTATCATGTGAGGTAAATTTTCGTGGTTTCAGATGCAAATTTACATTTTATGTACTGTTAATTTATAAAGTATGTGGAATTTACTCATGCATTCCTCATATCCAACGTTCAACGATACTCGTTTATAAACAGCAAAAAATCTGAATCTTTAACAACACTGTAATTGAAAAACCTTTAATATTACATGATTACTTAGCACGGAACGCGATTATTTGATATGAACTTACATCACATATGATGTAAATAAAAAGACGCATTATATAGGACGACATTTTCAGTGAGAATTTTATATTACACGTCTTAAATTTTTTTCATGACTTTAAAATTTTACAGTCTGTTGAAGTTTGCAGACGTGTAGTATTCAACTCGCACTGAAAATTCCGTCGTATGTGATGCTGCTTTTTGTTTACATCTTATGTGATGTAATAATACAGACTTTTTTCGACGTGTGTAGAAAAACGCGATTTCTTTTAAAGTTTTTTGTTTGTCTGAATATATAGTTATTTTTTTTCTCAGCTATATAAATTTTACCTTCAAACTGGTTGTTAATAGTCAAATCAACTGTCAAATTTACAATGAATTATATTCTAGTGTAAATTTCCATGTGCTGTAAATTATCATATTGTGATATGTAAATTTACATGAGATTTTCTATCAATCTACACAATTTTGATGTAAATTTACAAAATGTTAATGTTATTTTATCAAACATGTTAAGATTCCACGAGCGTTCTAAGAATTTAGCAAATGTATTGTTTACGATGTTTATTTTCATGAAAGCAACTGTAAATTTATGTGGAATATTATGTAAATTTACTGAACAAAAGTTACTGAATACGAGTTTTTTGGAGTTATGCTAACAATAACAGAAATTTTAGTTCGTTTTCCTATATATATTTTGAGAAATGTTGAGAAAAACAATTGTCTTTGAATGTTTTGAAATTTCAAATCAGAGAGTACTAAATTTTTATGTTTGTTTGTTTATTTTTGTCCCATTTAACTAATAATAAGAAATTTTTTTTGAGAATTGTAGAAAAACATTTGGCTTTGTATATTTTTTGGAAAAAAAAATTATTCAGAGATTGTCTTAACCCTTCATTTCATGATTTTTTATTTTTCCGTAAAAATCATTTTTTACAGTTTGAAATCATGAGTACATCAAGAAAAAAAAATTTGTTGCTTTATGAAACGAAGGGTTAAGGAGGAGTTAGAAAATTTTGTATTCAGCAAATCGTATTGCATTTTTTGCAGAAATATCCTAAAACTAGCACTAACTTCTCGATTTTATTCTATTGGAAGTGAAAATTGCTCAAAAGTACCAAAATTTTGAAACCATTCCACAACAACTTTGACCCAACCTTCTGACCGGGCGCCACAAACTCGGCTAATTATTCAAAAACCGGGTTCGGGGCCAAGGGGCAAATTCGCATACGCAGAATGATACCGGTCGGTGGTGATAGTTGTTTATGTATGAATGAATTTTTCGTATGAAGACCAAACGAAAAGTTTGGGGGTACAGGAGGGAGCTCGATTATCATCTCTAAAAGACCAACGTCAACCGTCAATTCGTACATTCGCTCGGGCACGGCACGCTCCACGCCGCCGATTGTCAATTGAAGTGAATTTAATTTCATTTTATTTAAATTGGATGCAACGCGGCAGCCTCTCTCGGAGAAGAGTAGTGAATAACTCAGCGCCAGGACCACGCGCTCGTTATATTTAAATCATACATAGAAGAATGGATGACCTACCCAAACGAGATGAATTTTGTCAGTCGGTCGACTCGCAAATGACACCGTTCTCGAAATTCGGCACCGGTTGTCGGTTTCGAAACTCAAAATTAAATTAAATTATGTCAGCTTTCTGAATGGGACAGATTATTGTCGTCCGACTGACGACTAACTACTAGCGTTAGCCGGAGCTGCTCCCCGCTGTTTTCCCAGGAAGTTTGAATAGTTTATGGTCGTTTTGCGGTGGTTAGAAATGTACCGAAAATAACTGAATAATTGTTAAGTGTCAACATGCGGCATAGGTTTATGGAGCCATTTTAGGTGTTCCTTGGAATTGTAAATGATTCTTACGGGAAATTTATTCGGTCAAAAATATTTGCAGTTTTTTTTATAAATTTCTTGAATCAACAAAGGTTTTCCTAGAAGCCTTCCTGCTTCGAAGAAGTTTCCCGATGATTGAGGAATCATCGTAAGTTTTTCCAAACAGACAGAAACATTGACAAAGCTAGCAAAATAACCGGCAAACTTCTTCCGGTCGAAGTTCTATTGGTTGTTGCACCAAAATAGCTCTGCCAGTAGCGACACACCTCCTTAAGTACACACAGAAGTCAGGTTTTTCCGATACCTTGCAGCACAAACTTGTACTGCGTCAAAGTGAAATTCATCGTTTGCTATCACGAATCGAACCTAGAAAAAAATAACAGGCTCTCCTATCTTCCCCTATTTAAAAACGAAAAAAACTCAGAGACACAAAACAGAAAATACACCCAGCGGAAGTTAGATAGTTGGGGATATTGATCACTTCATTGGTCCCAAATCGAAAGAACCCTACCGAAGAAAGAGAGAAGCCCTTGCAGCAGCGCCGTCGTTTTTTTCCCGTTCTTCTGCAGCCCTGCGGGGTAGCAAACCCAGCGTCTGGAGCAGCAGAAAAGAAGCGAGTCTGCCTGGAGTTTTGGAGTTTCTGTTTCACTTCCGTCGTCTGGGTTTTAAGTCGAAACCGGTAGGTACCCGGGCCCAGATCGGATTGAATTGAAAATACGGGAAATTAATGGCGCTCACGCTAAACCGGGCGGCCGCCTGTTTATCACTACAGCAGAAAATGTACAGTATGGTTTGAGAAATTGGCAACGAGTCGGTAAATTTAGGATAAATTCAGTTGAAGCTCAATGTCAAATCTAATGCATTTTATGGATTTCTGAACATCAGATTTCAGAAAGCCCTACAAATTTCAATCTACCCGAAAAATTCCAGAGGATGCCTGATTTCCAAATATTACAACCCTACGGATTTCTGACTCACTTAAGCTGATAGTCCCTGATGATGCGATAGATTCTTGACGACCCTACGATCTTCTGAGGATCCTAACGACCCGATTGGCTCCTACTGTCCTCTTACGAATGATTACAGATGACTGTACGAAACTTTGATGACCGAACAGAGGTCAAGAGACTCTTAATGACAACTCTATATATTCGCAATTACTATACAAGAATTTCTGACGACGCTAATGATTTCTTAAAATCCGATGAATTCTTCAAGAATCTATACGCTTGACTGACTGTTGACTCTAAGAATTTCTGACGACCATACGTTGACCAATCCATGGACGAAATCATGGAATCCTGGCACTACTTAGATTCCTGAATGTTTACAGAATTCTTACGAGCTAACGGAGATCATCACAGGTTATACAGACTTTTCAAGACCTGACGGCTTCCTATTTACCATATGCTCTCCTGTCGAGTCTCATCAACTTCAGATAACTCTACGGATTTCTGTGAGCTCTGCAGATTGCAGTTGACCTAACAGACTTATCAAGACTGTACTAAGTTATTTACGGGTTCTAACGATCCTACCGTTTTCATAATTATCACCCTATAATCTCCTAAGGACCACGCAGTCTTCAGACGTCCTCATGTCATTATTACAACTGATGGCTCACTGACAACCTGATTTATTTTTCATTAAATTTCTGCTAAGCTCAATCAACGGTTTTTGACAATGCTAGGCAATCTAAAGCTCCCTGCTTTTCGAAAACTTCGCAGTGTACTTTCGGTTCCTCAACGACCCTATATCTTTGTCGGCATTTAGATCTTATGTTATCTAAGGGGAGCTCACGGTCTTTTAAGAATTTGGACAGCTTTAGCTTCACTCTTTGTGCGATCTCATGATTCCCTGGATAAATAATGGTTTTTCTTCTGTTTAACGCTACGGCCTCTAGAGTCCCTGCAGGAGCCTCTATACAACCTCGGAGAATAATATTGACCTTACTGTGTTCTGAATACGACATAATCTGGAGGCCTGTCAATCATCTCATGACCCCACGGTTTCCTGAAGACCTTCGGATTTTCTCGGGACTGCACGATCATCTGACACAGCCATCACGGTCAAAACGTCTGATGTAAATACTCTTGATCATCTGAAGACCTCTTCGTCTTATGAAGCTCTTATAGTTTCTGACGGGGTTTACAGATTCTCTCTCTGAGTGTCTCTTGACTTGATTGGACTTGAACTCGGCCCCTAAAACCCCCAACGAACACTACGGCCTCTAAAGTCCCTGCTCCTGCCTCCCCACTACTTCTAAGTGTTCTGAATACCATATAATCTTCTGGAGGCCGGTCGATCATATTACGGTACCTCACGGTTTCCTGAAGACATTCGGATTTTCTTGGGACTGCATGGTCATCTGACACAGTTATCACGGTCTTCAGCGATCAGATCAGTTGAAAACGGTCTTCTGACGACCACATATTTCTGATGACCTTACGGTTTCAAACGAAACTTCCTTACAACCCACCATCTTACTGAAAAAATCGCAGTCGTGTGTCGACCTTGCGGTCTTTTGACGACCTTTTGAATTTCTGACGGTCTCTCAATCATCTGAAGACCTCTTCGTCTTCTAAAGCCCTTATAGTATCTGACGGGGTAACGCGTTTTCTGACTGTTAAGAATGTCTCGTGGTCTTCTGAAGAGTTCTTATGAAGATCAAATGGTCATCAGAAGATTCATGAACATGAGATCATCGGAAAGTCGGAAGATCGTCAGAAGATCGTGATACCAGCAAAAACTGTGAAGCCGTCAGAAGTTCAGTGAGGTTGTCGAAAGTAGCCTGCAAAGTAGAAGTTAATTTAAAAGAAACATGAAGATTAAAGAAAAGGAAGAACATAAGCCTTGAATATCATAAATTTCTCGAAAAAGATACAACGGCTCACCAACTTGAACCCGGCCCCCAAAACCCCCAAAAAACACTACGGCCTCTAAAGTCCCTGCTGCTGCCTCCTCACAACTTCTGTTCCGAATACGACATAACCTTCCGGAGGCCGGTCGATCATCTTATGACCTCACAGTTTCCTGAAGACCTTCGGATTTTCTTGGGAATGCACGGTCATATGACCCAGCTATCACGGTCTTCAGCCTTCAGATCGGTTAAAAAGGGTCTTTTGACGACCATATATTGTTTTAAACAGTCGCAACACGTCTCAACCTTTTGCCGATCTCATTATCGACTTCAGACGTCTTCACAGTTTCGACAACCTCATAATCAACACTTTGGTTCCCGGTCGACACTGCGGTTTCTTTAATGCAATACGATCGTCGAAAGATATTGCGGCCTTTTAATTTTGATGATTAGGTCAACTGAAGATTTTGAGTTCATATGAGGATCGATTTGCAGCAGAAGATCTCGAAAATGAGATCATCGGAAAGGAAAAAGATCGTCTGAAGATCGTGATACCGGCAGAAAATGTTAAGCCGTCAGAAGTTTAGTGAGGTTGTCAAAATCCTGTGATGTTATCACATTTTCAAGGTGATGAATAATTTTAGAGAAACGTCAGGATAAAAAAAGGAAGAACATAAGCCGTAAATATTTATCATGATTTTGTTTTGTAAAATGTTATGTTATTACCTCACGGTTTCCTGAAGACCTTTTTTCTTGGGACTGCACGGTCATCTGAAGCGGTTATCGGGGCCTTCAGCTTTTAGATCAGTTGATAGTTTAATTACCAACGACCCTTCATCCTCTAGACAAATTCATAGTCTTCTGTCGACCTTGCGGCATTTTGACGATCTTCAAACCTTCTGACGAAACTTCTCTCGATCATCTGAAGACTTTTTTGTCTTGTAAAGCTCTTATAGTATCTCACAGGGCAATACAATCTTCTGACTGTCTTGAGTGTCTCGTGGTCTCCTGAAGACCACACTTCTGATAGCGTGATGGCCTCTTGATGTATCGCAACCTTTTGCAGGTCTCATTATTGACTTCAGACATCTTCACAGTTTTGAAGACCTCTTAGACAACACCTTGGGGGACGACTCTGCGGTTTTCTTAATACAAAATTATTTTTGAAAGACATTGCTGCCTTTAAATTTTGATAATAAGGTCAAGTGAAGTTTGTGAGTTCATATGAAGATTGAGTGGTCGTCAGAAGACGTTGAAAGTGAGATTATCAGAAAGTAGGAAGATCGTCAGATGATCACGATACCGGCAGAAATTGTCAAGCCGCCAGAAATTCAGTGAGGTTGTCAAAAGCCTGTGAAGTTTTTAGGGTCCTTAAACAATTTCACTCTCTTTTGGTGACCTAATGGTATTCTTATAATCTAATATCTCAAAAAAAAAACTTTGTTGAAAATATAAGAAGATCATTCACTGGACCTTAAGAAAACTGTGTGCCCGCCACTACATCGTGATTTTGCCAAGCCGGCAGAAGTCAAGCCGCCAGAAGGTTGTTACAGGACAGTAAAGTTATCAGGAGGTTTCAGGAACTTTCAAAAATTGTTCACTGGACCTTTAGGAAACTGTGGGGTCGCCAGAATATCGTGATACCAGTAGCTCCGTCAGTCCGATCTTCTGACTATCTTGAGTATCTCGTGGTTTTCTGAAGACCAAACTTCTGATAGCGCGACGGTCTCTTGATGGTATTGCAACCTTTTGTAGATCTCATTGTCGTCTTCAGACGTCTTCACAGTTTTGAAGACCTCACGAACAACACTTCGACTCTCTGACTACTCTACGTCTTTCTTAATACAAAACGAACTTTGAAAGACGTTAAAACCATTTTATTTTTAAAATAAGGTCAACTGAAGTTTATGAGCTCAAATGAAGATCGCGTGATCACCAGAAGATCTTGAAAATGAGATCATCAGAAAGTCGGAACGTCTGACGATGCTTAAGTCTCCTCACAATGTTTTGTCTTTCTGAAGTCTTCTGAAGTTCTGATCTGACCGCGCCATGATCTACTGCTAATCTCACTGGACTTCTGCCGACTTAATGGTCTTCTGAAGACATCACGATCTTCTGAAGACATCACGATCTTCTAATGGTCTAATGGTCTCTTTAAGATGTTATGGTTTTTGAGAAACTTTACTGGCTCTGAGATTTTTACGACTTGGCTGTTTCATCATCGTCTTTTAAGGGCTTCCAACGTATTATGATCTTAATCATGAGATCATTAAAAGATCTTAAGGTTATTAGATGGTCCAAAGATCGTCAGAAGCTAAGCAATCTTGGAATAGTCACAAGAAAGTAGAATTTTGTCTTTTGACGAAGGTTTCCAATATGGTTCCTGGAAATTTTGATAATACTGTTAGTAGAAGGATCCCGACCCCAAAGCTCATGACCCTATAACCCAATGTTTTGTCTGACGCCTTAACTGAAAATTTCTGAAGCAACTGTTTCTTCAGACCTCTTCAGCCTCCTGATGATTTGACGGCAGGCTCTGAATGACCCTCAAAAAACTTGAGCCTCCTGATGGTTTCATGTCTTATTGACGACTCCCGGAAAGCCTTGATTTCGACGTTTTTCCTAAAGACTTACCCAACGACCGAAATGAGGCTATCTGAGATCCCTTACGGTCTTCAAAAAACTTCATAGTCGTGCCATATAAAGACAATTTTTTTTCTATTTGTTTTTGCTGGAACTTTGGGACACTTGGAAGTCCTTGATACAGTATGTAAGTTCTAGAAGTGGGGTCATCACATGGTTTGTGAGCTGTGTTGGCTGAATGATCTATTTCTAACCCGAATGGGGAACCCATTCCCTCACATGGAGTCTAAAAGCAAATCTCGGCCTTATTTCTGGAGTCCGAAATCCTGTTTGAGTTTCTCCGGATGGTAATCTCTACACTAGACCATGGTGTCCTAACCTAAGGGCCGGTGTTATTATGAATAGTATCATTAATTTCATAGGGTTCGAAGACCTACATATACATATTAGGGTCTTAAGAACTATGATCTGTGGCCTAAAATATTGATGACCAGCATCAACCGCTTTTCGAGCCTAGGCCTAAACTAGGCTTTAAACATGTTCTTTGGTGCCCGAAGACTTTATCTTTATCTAGAAAAAAAATGTTTTCCCCAAAGATTTACTGCATTATCCAACGACCCAAATGAGGCTTTCTGAGAACCCTTACGGTCTTCAAAAAACTTCAAAGTCTTGCCAAACTAACCTTTCGTATTTGTTTTCTAAGGGCTTGTGATTTAGCTTAGTTGGCAAGTCTGTTGTCTTCTGAGCCGATGTCCGCGAGCTGGAGCCCAAGAGTAAACATCGAACACAGTTGTACCGGATATGTTTTTCAATAACTCACATGGAGTCTAACGAGCACTCGCTCGTTTTTTTTATCCAGAGTTCAAAGGCCTTTTTGAGGTTCTCCGGGTCGTAATCTCTTCATTACACCATGATGTCCTAACCTAAGACCTTCATGATATCAGGGTCTTAAGACCTGTGATCTATGAGGCCAAACATTGATGACCAGCAACAACCGCATTTTGAGCTTAGTGATCTAACTAGGCTTTCAACAAGTTCTTCAGTGTCCGAAGATCTTATCTGGAAGACGGCCTGTCAACCTAAAGGATGCTGGGACGACTCCCGGAAAGCCTTCATTCGATGTTTTCCTCAAAGACTTTCTTCATAACCCAACGACCCAAATGAGGCTTTCTGAGATCCCTTACGGTCTTTAAAAGCTTCAAAATTTTGCCATACTAGTATTTTCTATTTGTTATCACCGAAACCTTGGGAAACTTGGAAAAACTTGATACAGTATGTAGTTCTAGAAATGAGGTCATCACAAGGTTTGTAAACTGTGTTGACTCAATAATCTAACTCTAATCAGAATAAGGGAACCATTTCTTCACATGGAGTCTAACGAGCGAATCTCGGCCTTTTATGATGTCCTAACCTAAGGGCCGATGTTCTTATGAAAAGTATCATTAATTTCATAAGGTTCGAAGACCTACATCTATCAGGGTCTTAAGACCTATGATCTATGACCTAAAATATTATGATATGATAGGACCCAATGGCGTAACTTAGGCCACAAAAACTCATCTGAACCCTAGTGACCCAAACTTATTCAACGGATTTTCAATGTGCCATTAGGTTTTTTTTATGTTTATGTACTCAGGTAGGATTCTGCCGACCTAAACTAGGTGTAAAAGCTCTTATTCAGGGTATCATTACCAAACTAAGGGTGCTAAGACCTACACCAGTATCTTAAGACCAACTCAATGTGAAGCGGTAATGTGGAGGAGGAGACATCTTGGGCCTAGCGCCCTAAACTTAGGAATGTACTCCTATGCACAATAACCTTTTTTAGGGTTCTTAAGGGTCTTATGACCCTGATGCCCTAAAATATTGACGACCAGCATCAACCGCTCTTCAAGCCTAGTGATCTAAACTAGGCGTTCAACATGCTCTTCAGTGCCCGAACACCTTATCTAGAAGGTGGCCTGACAACCTAGACTAGGCAGGGACGACTCCCGGAAGCTTTGATTCGATGTTTTCCTCAAAGACTTACTCCATAACCCAACGACCCAAATGAGGCTTTCTGAAAACTCTTACGGTCTTCGAAAAACTTTGAAGTCTTGCATATAATCAATAGTATTTTCTATTTCCAAAAATCCGCACCCACCTTTACCTACCAGCAGTGCAGTCGATAGGGTTTTGTCAGATAGATAGGAAATAGGTTTATTTTTTCTTCTCTTCTCTTCTGGTCTCGCTCCATTCTACTGTATCTCTCGAACGGACTATTAATTCCCCCTCGGGGGGAAAAGCAAACACTGAATCGAACTGGCAAGCCTCCCAAACCCAAGCCCACCAAACCGAAGCAAAGCTTGGCGTAAATTTATCTGGGTCAGCATGATTATTTTTGCCGGAACCTTGCGTTGTGCTGAGGTTTTTTTCTGCAGTTAAATAGTGGTAGAAAATAACCCTCGGCTAAGGTGACGTTTAAGATTAGGCTGCGGCTGAAAGGCTTCTACCGGCCAAGGTATCGAAACGTTTTCGATACACATGTTTGGGATGTCAGATTCGCCACGCTGATCTTAAATGGCTCCAAGGATTAGCGTAGCTAAATTAGTGACAACCGCAAGCTTGTGTTTGCCGACTTTTATAGAATTTTTAAATTTTTGATTCATTTTTTAAAATTCAAAATTTTTGTATAAAGCAGTTGATTCCTTAAGCGGTTAACAAGATTCAAATTTTTAATCGGAAAAGTAAAACACATTTTTCCAAGTTAAGTGGAATAAATCTCATTTCCAGCTCAATCGCTTGATTGCAAAATACTCGCGGATCGTCAGAATTCAACAACCCCGCGCTTGGCTTGGCGATGAGAGTATTAAAATAACATATGAATGAATCAAATTGGATTCCGTATACATTTCTCATTACCAATTTGGCAGGTTGCACGAAAAAAAAAAAACGAAAGAAAGAAAATAAATGTATACCTTTGCTTGCCATTCATTCCGATAATGGCTCTAGCGAAAGCATTCTCTCGAGAGGACATGGTCTGGTGTCGATTTTAATTGCAATTCTGATTATTTTTCTCACTTTTTTTCGGATTCTCCACCTTTTAAATAATTGCGTCTACGAGTGGAGTTCATTTGCCTACAATTCCGGCTCATTTTAGGAACCCACACATGTGCCGAAGAAAATTTATTACTTTGGAATTGTTTAGACTTCTTATGTTTTTTTGTCGGAAATTTCCACTAA
Source organism: Uranotaenia lowii (assembly GCF_029784155.1). Lineage (NCBI taxonomy): Eukaryota > Metazoa > Arthropoda > Insecta > Diptera > Culicidae > Uranotaenia > Uranotaenia lowii. The sequence continues at coordinate 47,165,952 of NC_073691.1, forward strand.
ACGTCAACAGCATCCGGACGACGACAAGGACGATGCATCAAATTTGAAGTGCACTTCACCATTACTTCAATGCTGTCTTGCTCCGAAATATGTGTAGAGAATATTTTATCATCACAATGGCGACCGTAAAAAACAACATCACCTCCTGACGATGATCATCAGCAATGTGGTCCTCATGTTGTGATGGGATTTCCTGGTATTTTGTTTTCCTGTTTTGAAGTCGGATTTCTGGATGTGATAAGATAAACACACATCCTGCAACCTTTCAAATTCCACGTGTTTGTTTCTATCACTGAAGAGAGAGAGGGATTTGCTACGTATTTTGTGGTTTCGGTTTCTTGAAAAATGTCTAAGGAAAATTTATCATAACTTGTCTGTTATTTTGTTCGGTATATTTCCTAAGAATTTTCAAATTAAGTTGCCATAATCCAATTCCGAGCTGAGCCGCCGCAGCTAATCCAATCGAGACTTATTAAATGTCGGAGTTAATTTCTGAGAAGAACGGTAATCTCATCAACGCCTCGTAAATGACTATCAGAAAAAAGGAAAGGAGATAGGCTAGATTGGATTAGTGAAAAATCTTTGTATTGAAATCTCCCGAGGCTACATAGGTGGCCCGTTTATTAGGGTTCAATTGGGGGATTTGAGTTAACCCTAAATTTGATTCTGTTCAAGATTTAATTTTGTCTGAAGAAAACGGAAAAATAAGTTTAAAAAAATTTCGAAAATAAAAAGGAAAAAGAACAGAGGAAGAAAACAGAGGACAGAAGACAGAAGACAGAAGACAGAAGACAGAAGACAGAAGACAGAAGACAGAAGACAGAAGACAGAAGACAGAAGACAGAAGACAGAAGACAGAAGACAGAAGACAGAAGACAGAAGACAGAAGACAGATGACAGAAGACAGAAGACAGAAGACAGAAGACAGAAAACAGAAGACAGAAGACAGAAGACAGAAGACAGAAGACAGAAGACAGAAGAAAGAGACAGAAGACAGAAGACAGAAGACAGAAGACAGAAGACAGTAGACAGAAGACAGAAGACAGAAGACAGAAGACAGAAGACAGAAGACAGAAGACAGAAGACAGAAGACAGAAGACAGAAGACAGAAGACAGAAGACAGAAGACAGAACACAGAACACAGAAGGCAGAAGACAGAAAACAGAAGACAGAAGACAGAAGACAGAAGACAGAAGACAGAAGACAGAAGACAGAAGACAGGAGACAGAAGACAGAAGACAGAAGACAGAAGACAGAAGACAGAAGACAGAAGACAGAAGACAGAAGACAGAAGACAGAAGACAGAAGACAGAAGACAGAAGACAGAAGACAGAAGACAGAAGACAGAAGACAGAACACAGAACACAGAAGACAGAAGACAGAAGATAGAAGACAGAAGACAGAAGACAGGAGACAGGAGACAGAAGACAGAAGACAGAAGACAGAAGACAGAAGACAGAAGACAGAGGACAGAAGAGAAAAAAGAGAAAAAAGAGAAAAGGAAATAAAGGCAAAAAAGCAAAAAAAGACAAAAAAGGCAAAAAGGCAAAATAGCAAAAAGGTATAAAAGGCAAAAAAAGCCAAAAAGGAAACAAAGGCAAAAAATGCGAAAAAGGCAAAAAAGACAAAATGGCAAAAAGGTAAAAAAACCAAAAGGAAAAATGGCAAATTTTTCCCTTTTTTGCAAAGAGGCAAATAGGCAAACAGTTAAAAAGGCAAAAAGGCAAAAAAGGCAAAAAAGGCAAAAAAGGCAAAAAAGGCAAAAAAGGCAAAAAAGGCAAAAAAGGCAAAAAAGGCAAAAAAGGCAAAAAAGGCAAAAAAGGCAAAAAAGGCAAAAAAGGCAAAAAAGGCAAAAAAGGCAAAAAAGGCAAAAAAGGCAAAAAAGGCAAAAAAGGCAAAAAAGGCAAAAAAGGCAAAAAAGGCAAAAAAGGCAAAAAAGGCAAAAAAGGCAAAAAAGGCAAAAAAGGCAAAAAAGGCAAAAAAGGCAAAAAAGGCAAAAAAGGCAAAAAAGGCAAAAAAGGCAAAAAAGGCAAAAAAGGCAAAAAAGGCAAAAAAGGCAAAAAAGGCAAAAAAGGCAAAAAAGGCAAAAAAGGCAAAAAAGGCAAAAAAGGCAAAAAAGGCAAAAAAGGCAAAAAAGGCAAAAAAGGCAAAAAAGGCAAAAAAGGCAAAAAAGGCAAAAAAGGCAAAAAAGGCAAAAAAGGCAAAAAAGGCAAAAAAGGCAAAAAAGGCAAAAAAGGCAAAAAAGGCAAAAAAGGCAAAAAAGGCAAAAAAGGCAAAAAAGGCAAAAAAGGCAAAAAAGGCAAAAAAGGCAAAAAAGGCAAAAAAGGCAAAAAAGGCAAAAAAGGCAAAAAAGGCAAAAAAGGCAAAAAAGGCAAAAAAGGCAAAAAAGGCAAAAAAGGCAAAAAAGGCAAAAAAGGCAAAAAAGGCAAAAAAGGTAAAAAAGGCAAAAAAGGCAAAAAAAGGAAAAAAAAGGCAAAAAAAGGCAAAAAAGGCAAAAAGGCAAAAAAGGCAAAAAAGGCAAAAAAGGCAAAAAAGGCAAAAAAAGGCAAAAAAGACAAAAAAGGCAAAAAAGACAAAAAAGACAAAATAGGCAAAAACGGCAAAAGGGCAAAAATGGCAAAAGAGGCAAATAAGGTAAAAAAGGCAAAAAAAGCAAAACAAGGCGAAAAAGATAAAAAAAGGCAAAAAAGACAAACAAGGAAAAAAATGGCAAAAACAAAATACAAAAAAAAAACAAACAAAAAAGAGACAAAAAATGTTAAAAAAAGAACAATGAAAAATGGAAATGAATTCACGAAGAAAAAAGCAGTTTGTCATCATTTGTAGTAACAGGCAAGGAAAAAGGCACAATGGCCAAAAGGCAAAAAGGCAAAACTGGCAAAAAGGCAAAAAGGCAAAAAGGAAAAAAGGCAAAAAGGCAAAAAGGCAAAACTGGCAAAAAGGCAAAAAGGCAAAAAGGAAAAAAGGCAAAAAGGCAAAAAGGCAAAAAGGCAAAAAGGCAAAAAGGCAAAAAGGCAAAAAGGCAAAAAGGCAAAAAGGCAAAAAGGCAAAAAGGCAAAAAGGCAAAAAGGCAAAAAGGCAAAAAGGCAAAAAGGCAAAAAGGCAAAAAGGCAAAAAGGCAAAAAGGCAAAAAGGCAAAAAGGCAAAAAGGCAAAAAGGCAAAAAGGCAAAAAGGCAAAAAGGCAAAAAGGCAAAAAGGCAAAAAGGCAAAAAGGCAAAAAGGCAAAAAGGCAAAAAGGCAAAAAGGCAAAAAGGCAAAAAGGCAAAAAGGCAAAAAGGCAAAAAGGCAAAAAGGCAAAAAGACAAAATGGCAAAAAGGCGAAAAGGCAAAAAGGCAAAAAGGCAAAAAGGCAAAAAGGCAAAAAGGCAAAAAGGCAAAAAGGCAAAAAGGCAAAAAGACAAAAAAGGCAAAAAAGGCAAAAAAGGCAAAAAAGGCAAAAAAGGCAAAAAAGGCAAAAAAGGCAAAAAAGGCAAAAAAGGCAAAAAAGGCAAAAAAGGCAAAAAAGGCAAAAAAGGCAAAAAAGGCAAAAAAGGCAAAAAAGGCAAAAAAGGCAAAAAAGGCAAAAAAGGCAAAAAAGGCAAAAAAGGCAAAAAAGGCAAAAAAGGCAAAAAAGGCAAAAAAGGCAAAAAAGGCAAAAAAGGCAAAAAGGCAAAAAAGGCAAAAAAGGCAAAAAAGGCAAAAAAGGCAAAAAAGGCAAAAAAGGCAAAAAAGGCAAAAAAAGCAAAAAAGGCAAAAAAGGCAAAAAAGGCAAAAAAGGCAAAAAAGGTAAAAAAGGCAAAAAAGGCAAAAAAGGCAAAAAAGGCAAAAAAGGCAAAAAAGGCAAAAAAGGCAAAAAAGGCAAAAAGGGCAAAAAAGGCAAAAAAGGCAAAAAAGGCAAAAAGGCACAAAAGGCAAAAAAGGAAAAAAAAAGGAAAAAAAAGGCAATAAAGGCAAAAAGGGCAAAAAGGGCAAAAAAGGCAAAAAAGGCAAAAAAGGCAAAAAAGGCAAAAAGGCAAAAAGGCAAAAAAGCAAAAATGGCAAAAGAGCAAAAATGCATAAAGGAAATAAAGGCAAAAAGGGTAAAAATGACAAAAAAGGCATTTTTTTTATTTTTGGCTTTCGATCCTGGATTTCAAGCAAACAACGTTTTTTTTTAAATGCCCGACGTTTCGACCATTTTGGTGTTCTTCCTCAAGGGTCCTGGAATTTTATTAGTTTCTAAAATTATAATGAGCGAAAGTAAGAAAGGTAAGTTAGTGAAAGTTGGGGCTTAAACAAGATTTTTTTAGATTTCAGTTAACTTTTAAAGAATTAGGTATCGTTTGCCACTTTAAAAAACAAACCTTGAACTCGACCTCTTTTCGGTTGGACACTAATCCGCCGAAACTTCACTTGTCAACAATGTAATATTTTCTCGGTGTTGTCTTTTTCCGGTGGCAGCCTCCCTTAGGGGGCACCAATTTACCCCACTGACTCTCCGACACTTCCGAAAAAATGTATCCCAGTTCCAAGGGACATTGGTGACGTTGGGGAATCCCGTTTCCCGATATTTATAGGAAGAAAACAGTGCCAGTTTTCTTCCGGGGAAGCAAGTTTTCTCGCCAGTAACTTTAAGCAGCATGCTAAGTACATTTATTTCGTCGTAACAGATGGTGTACATTTTTGACGGCCCAAGAACAAAAAAAAACACAAATATGTCCCGAAACGGAAAACATGGTTTTGGTGCTGCTCCAAATTTTGACATTTTCCCCTCCCATTTCTTTTTCATTGGCAAATGGGCAACCACCGTAAGCCGCGTTGTTGGTTTCAGCCATTGTGAAGTGTGAACTTGTGCCTTTCAGCGAAAAGAAATCAATTAACTACCTTGACTTTGTTGTTGGTGGAGGTGTTTTCGAGGTTCAGCTGCTGATGGAAGCGTTTCGACGAATGGCCCACTCAGCAAGGAAGAAGAACGACCAGACAAATTTACACTTGTAGAAAACAAAAACGAACCAAAAAAAACGAAAACTTGATTTGTAAAAGAAGTTGTAGAAAAATCACACAAAACTTCTTTGATAATCATGTTTTAAAACATTGGTCTTAAAGTGCATCCCTGTGGCTACTTCAGCCGTTCTTTTTTTGACAGAAAATGTTTACAAATATTCCAAATTTTTTGACATTCTCAAACCCTGGCTATCAACACCCCAAAAATAAGTGGTCAATGGTGGAATGGGGGTGCTTGACGTAAATGACCCCTTGACAGAGCCAAAACAAACCGCCACGAGGCTGCTATAGGTTGTGTATGCTAATAAAAGAAATCGATTTTCCCCGAGCTACCCTGCACAACTCGAGCTTTACTATTCGGTAGCACTCCTAGTAAGTCCATGACTTGTTTTTCTTTCCGATTTACCAAAAAAAAAGGCCAACGCTCCCCAAAAAAATTAACCCCAATCGACCACCGACTGGTAGTGGTACCCCCCTCATCGATCACAGATTGATGGTGGTCGGTTAGTGGCGTTTTCGTGACCTTCATTCCGAATGGCTGCGTTGTGGGGGTGTCGTTAATTTTAAGATTAGCCCGTTCCTGAGGCCTGAGTGGATTGAATTTTTTTCGAAAGGAAGAGATTATCCCTGGATGGATGATGGTTGTTCGGTACAGTACGTACATATACGTTAAGCGTAATGATCGCGGGGGACCCACGGTTTAAAAGCTTTGAACGGTAATGACCAAACCACCCTGGAAAACATTTGAAATGATGAATTCAGAATTAATATCGAAGATTGTTTTTTAACTTGACTCGTTCAAAATACTTAGCTTTTGAAATAAAAATTGAATTTAAGTACGTTTTGTTGGGTAAAGACATGAATCAGTCAGTATTAAGAATAAACAAAATAAGATCTCAGAATTATGTGAGAACGTCGGAGTGGAAATTCGAAACTCCGAGTAATTAAGATTCAAAGTTTTAATTTTGCACTATATGTCGTATACTTTTTTACAAATAGTTTTCACGATAAAAATCAACAATTCTTTGGTTTGCACCTATTTAAGAACCAAATTTGAAAAGACATTTACCATGGTCAACTGAAATTCGATCATTTTGACAACTTCGCTCTTTGGCTCTTCAACGGCTTCATTTTAAATTCAACTTTCATACTTTTTCCCTCGCTTCTTTAAACTTTCTTTATTCTCCCGAGCCATGATGTCAACATTATAGCAAATTATGCTATCACGTCATGAGAGCTTACATTTTGCTAGGGTGGTAATCAGAAAAAAAGAGAGCACAAACTTTCATACCTGCTTGGTTGGCAAAATTAAACCATATTTTGCTAAAAATGAGACCCTAACTACACTTCGTTTTCCGAGAGCTCGGAGAGCACAATTATACCAATATAAGGCATAACAATGTTCCCAATAATAGCAAAATTTGACATATTTTTTAAACACAAATTTCTGATTATTTGGAATCTTTTTAACCTACCTTTGTTTTGAGTATTATCTTGTTTTATTTTTTAAATTAATTTTTCATTTGATTTTTTTCCTCCACAATTAACACATGACGTGTTACAGGATACGAGACTTAACGTTCTACAAACGGAAAAAAGGATAAAATAATTTTTTTTGTCCACCGGTTTCTAGCTAAAGTTTCTTATAGCTTCTAGCTGTTTTTGATTTTTTTTTTAATTTTTTTTTAATCCTCACTTACGACTTACGAAGCTTATTAAGAATTATGATTTTGAAATTTCAAATGTTGCATTTCTATTTCAATTTCTTAAGGTGGATGTTAATAGTCAATCAAGCTTAGCTAGCTAAGCGCACTATTTGTTTCCATTCATTCTCTCATTTTATTTTCTTGTTGATATCTCAAACTCTCTTCCTTTTTTTGCATTAATTTTCTCTTTCAGTTTAAATTTGAGGTTCTTGAAGCCAGAGAGATATAAGTGCTTTAAAAATAATTTTCGTGAAAACACGCTTTTAAGTTGTTGTGTTTTGTCATTTTCCATATATTTTTTGAAATTTGTAGTTTTCTCTCGAACGTAAAAGTAAGTAAAATAAACACAAAAAATTGGAAAACAATCAAATGTTGTATGAAATTTGACGAATGTTTTGTCATTATAAACTCAAAATCGATAAATTTTGAACTTCTAATATATTCCTTTGGCTCTGAGGGTTTCATTTCCAATTTCCTGCTTTTTTGTGTTCACATTTTCTTAAAATAGGTTCATACTTTCTTTTTTCATATTAGTGGCTCCTTTTTTCTTCTTCTCTTCGTCTCATCCAATTCTTCCTGTCTATATTTCTTTCGATCTCGTCTTACATTTATTTTCAACGAACCCTGTTGATCTATTTAATCTGCTTATGTTTTTTTAAAGGTTTAAGAAGCTTTTTTCTTTTTTGTCGTTTTAATTCACTCTCATTTTTTTGCTTCTTCCCTGTTTTTTATTGAAATTCTCCCCCTTTTATTGTTATCCATATTCTCTTATTTGCTTTGTGTTATAATCTCTCTAATCTTGTCTTTTTTTATATTTTTTTTCCTTTTTGTAGTTACAATTTATTCTCATGTTTCTGCACCTTTCATGTTTTTTCTAGTAATTCTCCCATTTTTGATTGTTATCAATAATCTTTTGTTTGCCATGTGATATACATTTCTGTTCCTTTTAAACCTTGCCAATGTCTTCTTTAAGTTCTTTTTTTTTTTTTTTCTATTAATCTGTTTTATTATTATTGGCTTTGTGTTTTTAAATTTATTCTGTAATTCAAATTTTTTTCTTAATATTTTTTGGTTTTTATTAAAATCTTTTCTAATCTTGTATTTTTATTTTTTTTGTCGTTTCAATTTTTCCTCATGTTTTTGCACCTTCCATGTTTTTTCTTGTAACTCTCCCATTTTTGATTGATATTCATATTATCTTATTTGCTTTGTGTTATATTTTTTGTTTCTTTTATGCCTGCTAGTGTCTTCTATGTGTTTTTTTTCTGTTTAATCATTACTTGCTTTGTGTTTTTCAGTTTAGTCTGTAATTAACATTTTTTTCTTATGTTTTTTTTTTTGTTTTTATTGAAACCTTTCTCTTATCTTGTCTATTTAATTTTTTTAGAACGTTTTCTTTTTTGGATTTTTTGTCCTTTTCATTCTTGCATTTCCCATTTGGTATTTGCTTAAACTCTGTCTGCTTGCTCCCTTTTCATTTCCCTTTGATTTTCTGTTTTTCCTTTTATTTTTTTATATTATTCACATGATCTTTACTTTTTTTCTCTGTTTTCTTTCACCTATTCGTGCCTGTTTTTTCCTTTTAAATTCTAATTTTTTCTGTTGTTTTTTTCTCATTTTTTATTTATGTCATTCAAAGGTTCTGAAAATTGTCTGTTCATTTCGCGTTTTAATTTACTTAATCATTTTTTAACACTTTATTTTCTTGTTACTTTTTATGTTTTCTTATCCTGTTTCATTTCTCTTGCTCTCACATTCCTTGCGAATTTTCTTGCAAACAAATTTCTTATATTTTCCTTTGTTTATTTAAATTTATTTATAAGGTCATATCTCATTTTTGCTACACGTAAAAACTTCGTTTGTATTCGCCGTTTTTTCTTTCAAGGTTTGAACTATTCCGTTTTTTTCCCATTTGTTTCTCTTTTACATAAAAAGAGTTCCTGTTAATTTCCTGTTTTCTTCCGTCATTTACTCTCTTGAAAAATCACACGAATTTCTTTCAATTTGTTCCATTGGAAAAAACTCACATTTATTCAATTTCATTAAAATTTACCTACTCATTTTATTTTCTGTAATCGACTTTATCTCTTTCTTTTAACTGAATCATTATTACTTACGCTTTTTTTTTATAAATTTCGTGTTTTCTCTTCTTTCCTCATTTGTTCTTTCAAACGTTGCTTTTTTTTATCAAGAATTTGTTTTTTTGTTATAGTATTCGTTCTTAGTTAGGTTCATCAATTTATGTCGTTAGACGGAAAACTGTGTTAATAAAATAAAATCGTTCTTAGTTCTTAGTGATTCTGTTCACTTTGTATGTTTAATGTTTTTCATTTTGATGCGTTATTTCTTCTAAACATTTCTGATATCATAATGGAAACATGTTCGAGGTATCGGAAATCTTATCAGATATTATATTCAAGTATGAGAATCAGATATCAGAATCAGACATCAGGTTTAAGAACCAAATGTCAGATCATTTTTAGAGATGAGGCCCTTGGAACCAAGCTTATTTCGAGAAAACACGCTTGTAAATTGTTGTGAATGATATTTTCCATATATTTTTCGAGAATTTGTATAATTCTTTCCAAAAATAGAAAAAAATCATCAAATATAGTTTGAAATATGAAGACTCGTTTGGCATCATTAACTCAAAATCGACTGTTTTGCCACTTTTATCCCTTTGGCTCTGAGAGCCTCATATTTGCCAGAAATCAGAATAAGATATGAAAAAAGACATAACAATCCGTATCGAACACACCCACATAGGATCTCAGTGAAACCTCATGTTTCTTTGAAGAGATCTAAATTCTACAAAAGACTAAGCGTACATCTTTCAAGGATATAATGGCTAGCATTTCACTAATGCTAACACCACCAGCCCACAGAAAGAGTACTAGGTTTGCCGTGACCAAGACTTGATCTCATGACCTCTGGCTTAGAAGACTTAAACGCTATCCTCTAGGCCACGGTCAGCGGCATCACCAAAATCAAATATCAGAGATAAATTAATATAAGATAGCAAAATGAAATTTTTTTCAGATATCAGAAAACAGATATTAAAACCAGATATTAGATCTAGTCATCTTGCTATAAATTTTCGACTGTTAAATAAGGTTTCTTGGGGGATAAATTTTTCAGCTAAAACGACCACTTTTTTATGGAAATTTTCACTCCTTTTGAACATTTTTTCGTTTTTTATGATGATCCTCTGAAGGTAAAAGCGTTGGATGATCAAATGAAAAGCCTGATCCTTGCTTTCTTAATTGACTGATAGCCGAACCATGCAACATAATCCGACCATGTGGCAAGATCTGACCATTAGACCGCTGCAGGCTTTGTATGGGAAATCTGAAATTTATAAGTTATTACAACTCCCATACCATTTTTTGATGGCATTTTCACACACAAAAATCTCTGTAAAGTTTGGAGGCGATACATTGAGTCCTGATTTAGCGCAACGAGTTTTAATTTTGTATGGAGAATTACATGGGGAATCAATTTTTTTTATTCAAAAATCGCTACAGATTTACAGAAACTTCGGAAAAATAAAAAAAGGGCTGAATACTATTCCTCGAATTAATCTCTACAAATGATGTGAAGGTACTATGATGCTTAGTTGTAACACAACAAAGATATTTGGAATTAAGAAAAAAATTATTAAAAACTCAGACGAGTTTACTTCACTCATGGCATCGCTGGCTGAAAACTTGCATGCAAGTTATTCCTTCCCAGATCGAAGAAACGGTCCCGAATCGGCCCGAAATCGGTCAGAAATTAGTCCAAAGTCAGTCCGTTTAACATGTGAAGATTAATAATGTTGAATTCTTCATAAACTAGTTTAATAACTTTACTTTACACTATGGTGGAATTATTTAGAGAAAAAGCACCATTATTACAGTAAAAAAAAAACATAACTTATATATTGCGGAAATTGCACCTATTTAGACTCCCGTGCAAATAATTTCCAAGCAGAAATATTTTCGCACTGATTCACACATAGACAACCAGTGTCAGTTTTTCAAATTAGCCGTTGCTCGCTTCTGATTTTCGAATCACATTTCCAAACGGCACAATCGTTATTGTTTTGGGGAAAATTATTATGAAATGCGAACCAAGGAGTTTAATAACGAAAATTGACCGATCAACAAATGAAAAGAAACGAACAGAAAACAGAATGCATTCTGTACATTCGGGTACAAGAATGTTAGTGGAACAAATAAATCATGCATTTCGGGCGTTTTACGAACTACTGAAATTAGCCAAAAAATTATGGATTCACTGACAATTTTTACTGACACACCAGTCGCAATTGTTTTTAATACAATTTATCCAAAGATGTAAAGAATATCGATATCTGTCATTGTCTATGTATAGGTCTGTGAGCAGATTTTACTGCGCGCAAATTATTTGCACGGGGGTCTAAATAGGTGCAATCTGCGCAGTTTGTTAAAGACGGCAACGGTGCGTATGAAAGTTGATTTTTTGGTAGAAATAATTTGAAGTAACTGAACTCTGATATTGGTTCCTTTTTCATATAGTCCCTTTTCAACTTTTAGCACATGATAGTTTATATAAACAATGTGATGGTGTTAGTGAGTGCGGAATTGTTATTTGTCAAATCAGATTCTCTCAGTAGTCTAAAAATTCATGAAATTGACAATTATTTTCATTCGATTTCGGTAAAAAACCTCTTGAATCATTTGTTTTCACTGATTCACAGAATCCACAGGAAATGAAATTTTTTCAAATGTTAAAATCAGGTCCAAAACCATAACTAAAGTTAATTTTTTCGAAAAAATAGGCTTCGGGAAAAGGCTATAAATCAGTTATTGAGTACTCGAAAAAAAAAATCACTAAGTGCCTGAGAACGCTGAAGTTAGATGCTTATGTTACACATATGGAAATATTTTTTTGAAAATTTCTTAAGATCATGGCCACTAAAAATGTAAAAAAATTGGTGTAAAAATCGTAATTTTTTATTAAATCAACCGACAAAGCTGTTCCCGTTACAGTTGAAAATTCTTGTAAAGTGAAATGGAAATTTGACGTTATTGACATTTTGGCATCTTTAGATTTCTAAAACACGAAACACAGATTTTTTGACGACTTTTCAAAGGTAGTTGTTTCTATTTTTGCTTTTTATTAATCTGCCTTTTCTGAGACTATTCTAGCACCTAGATTTGGCTTTGCACTGGAGCGCAGCGTTCTCAGGCATTAAGTGAAATTCTTTCCTAGTACTTAATAACTGATTTATAGCCTTTTTCCGAAGCCTGTTTTTCGAATTTTTTTCTTCGACTTTGAATAACTTTGAGAAAAATAATTGCAGCTAAATTTTGTCTGAAAATCGTATTTGAGTCACATTACGAGCTATCCAAAACTATAAACTTTGTAGAAAATCGGTTTTAGGTTTTGTAGAAGAGAGTTTTAGGGGAAAGTGTTTGCCGTCATTTGACCGCTCGCGGTATGCAAAGGTATACCACATGCGTAACTTAATCTTATTTTTCAACTTGGTTGTGAATTTCGGGATCGTTTCACCACATCTATCACCGTGTATCTCCAATAATCTCAAAAAGTTTGTATCTTACTTTCTACATAGTTTTTTTTCTATCTGCGTTACCCGATTTAAAACGCCTTTGTGTATGCCACGCAGTAGCTTGTATTCAAGAATTCAAATAGGCATATTGCATGCAAGTTCATGATTTCAGTGCTGCTGACAGTTTTGACTGTTGATCTACTAAGAATGATTTTTTTTTACAGATTGCTTTAACTTTTTTCTGGTACCATCTAGCTGAAAGTAACCTTAGTAAAAATTGAAGTATAAGAATGCAGTAATCCATTGAAAAAGTTACTTTTTGCATAAAACCCAAAATCGCTTCCCTAACGATTTTAAGCTGAAAAAAAAACTTTCCCCATACTAATTTCCATACAAATTTAAAAACCGTTGCGCTAATTAAGGGATGAACCAAATCATCTGATATTTAACACAGATGATTGGAGAGCAAAAAGGAATCGGAAAAACACATGGGAGCGGTCTACTAACCATGCAACATATTATGAGCATGCGACACACTTGGACCATGCAACAAAATCCGACCGTATGACAAGATCTGACCATGTTACATAATCGGATCATGCAACATAAGTTAAAAACTACCCCTTTGTTATAACATATAAAAACAATTTAATTTGGAAACATTTGAAAACAGATTATAAGACAGCTTCACACGACCAACCTAGTCGAGCTTAACAAGAAAAAGAAACTTTTTTGATAAATTTCATTCATTTGTTATCGGCAAAATATTTTATAAACAAAATATTTTCGATCCCTGAAAAAGGTCCAAAACGGATTGTAACGTTGAATTTATAAGAACGAACATCGTTTTTACTTTTAAATTAAAAATCTAATAAAAATACCAAGACGAGACTTCGGAATCAGATACCAAATTCAGAAATCAGAATCAGAAATAAGAATCAGGTGTAAGAATGAGATGTCAGAATCACATATCAAAATGCAGATATTCGATATCGAATCTAGCGTATAGCGTTTTCGCTGCAATTATTCAACGGTGTAGTTCAAATTCGGTTGTTGGATAAATTTGGTTTGGAACCTTGATTCGTTGAAGGTTGAGATTGATCTCGTTTTTTTTTTCAACGAAGTAATTGTGTCCTTTCTAAATGCAATCTGAAGCTCTCGATCCGGGATAACAAATCTAAATGTTCCCATCCTCCTCGGGATGGAGTCGTATCGAGTGGTCACCATTATCGGATTGTTGAATAAATAAATATGTAATCAAAGATTTTCGCCCCCTCTGCGATTCGGCTCCTGTCTGACACTTGAAAGTCTAGGGGTTTAGAACCGCTTGCTTTCCTGTAAGGTTGTCTGGGACTGTCACAAAATTTTATTTATGCTCCACTAACACGCCATTAAAAAAGTTGCATAGTTTTCAGCTTCGCTCTCTAAAGTCTAGAGGGACTCGGAAAATCACCATCATCATCTCAGCTCAGCTCCACGCCAATGGAAATAAAGTTTTCAAAGCAGCAGATCACGCACCCCAAGCCAAACCGAAAAGGGGGGAACTCCGAGCTTCAAGTCGTCCCCGGCAGCAGCAGCTTTGTTTGTAGGTCAGCCAGAGAAAATTGCGCCCAACGCGTGGAAGATGACATATATTTGACAGATGATGATGATGGTAATGAGGCACGCCACAATGAAAACAAAAACAAAAACATCAACCTCATCTCCCTTTTTGCTAGTTTAGATTGTACCAAGTTTGTGGGCCCAGCCGGCAAAGACAAATGTTCTGGTGACGATTGCAAAATAGATTAGCATAATGGACGTCGCGTTTGGCTGGTTTGTTTGGCACCGTTCCATTGCTACTGTTTTTTTTTATCAAAGAGAGCAACTTGGGACCAGTAACTATTTTTGGTTCGCGTTCGTGTAATTCCAAGCACCTAACTCAAGTCTCTCTCCCTAGCAATCGATAGAACACGAACTGGGTAAAGGTCAGAGATTCTCTTTCCATTTTTTTTCTCTTCAGTGTTGAGTGAGTACTCACACTTACTCCCCACGCTTAGTAGGGGGATTATAATTGATTCTATTATTTTCACCTGAGCTTCATTCAGGTGTGGGGGTGGAGGTCGGTTGATGAACCAGAGTAACTGTCCAAGGTCGGGCCCCAAAAACTTCAACTACTAATCCTCACCGCCAAGTGTCACGGAATGGCGCTGATGGGACCGAGAGTTTACTTACACTGCCCCTGATTACGAAATGTCTCGTCATAAAATTCATCCATTTGGAAATAAACTAAAGATTTACTTAGCCAAACACGGTTGGAAGGTAGCAAGCGCTCCGGGCACGTTTCTAGCCGCCTTTCAAGAAGTTGACGTGTTTTAGCCCAATCCCAGGTGTTCCCAATTTTTTGTTGGCTATGAAAATGATTTGATTCTCATATCTGACTTCGATTATTATATCTGATATTTAGAGTTTTTTTTAAGTAGAAATCTTTTTTAAGCATACTTAAAAAACTAATTGTGAAGTTTATAATTGGAGAGGTTGCACAGAGTACCGTTTTTATGATTTTTTTTGATCCTATACTTTTTCTAATAAAAGTTTTTTTTTAGATACCTACTAACAAAAGTCGTCTATTCTACTGTTTGTAAAATGTCTAAACTAGAAAATTGTTTGTGTCGATAGGATTGGTTTTGAATACAATTTAAGTTTTTCAAAGAATCTTAAACTGACCATGATTTCCTCATCTTTCTTTATAGTAAACTTTTAAACACTTTTAGTAACTGTTTTATTTTCAGTTGGGTCGCAATCTTCAGCCATATGGAGGTTTTTAGAGCGCTAATTTTGCTTTTGCTCAATCCGTTTATTTATTTTCCTTTTTTTTAGATTTTTATTCGCAGGGATGATTCATCCTTACCTCAATATATTTACCAAAATATGAATCGGTACCAAATTTCACCTTCATTAGACAACCCTAACCAAGAGTAACATTTTTAGCTTTATTACTTTCAGCACAAGTTCGTAAGTAATCTTCACAAAAAGCTAAAGCGCATTCTTCACATCACCAGAACTCTAATAAAGCTAAAATCTGGTCCATGTCCAGAATCGTCATCATGATAAATTTTTCAGGCTTCAATATAATCATTATGCTGTAATTTTTTGGTCAACAAAGCTTTAATAAAGCTTTTGTTATACACTATTTTTTCTTGTTTCCGCGAGTTTACTCCGAGTTCAATCATCTTGAAATCAAAGATCGTGGCTTCTGCTTAACTTTAAAATTCTGTGTATCACTAAAAATCACACAAAACCCCCACAATATGAAAAAGGGCTAAATTAAAAGTACACGAATTTCGCTATCTGACGCCATCTTAAAATCCAAGATGCACTTTAAAATTCTGTAAATTATTAAACATCTGGGTATTGGGTTGAAGTGCTAATCTAGAAGAAGTCGAATTTTGCTATCTAGCGCCATCTTGCAATCCAAGATGACGGCTACCTCTTAACCTAAGGTTGCCAGATTTTTTTCAGCACGTATCCGGGCCGGAAAAACCGGACAATTTTCTTCAAAAACCTGGCAAAATACGGGCTTTCCATTTCTAAATTGACGACCAAAAATCCGAGCAATATCCGATCAAATTTTGTCAAAACCCAGAAATAACTCAACAAAAATCAAGATAAAAACAATTGAAAAAATATTTCTTTCATCAAAATATATAAACAGATTTTAAATTTTATTTTAGGCTTCGAAAAAACCTTTCATGATTATTTTTTCAAAATCTGTCCAAAATTTTTTGTTTTGGTGGCTTAATAAAAAAAATTAACAACACAATTTATTCATTTTTTGTTTGATTTGCCAAATAAAGTGAAAAAATCCGGACAAAAACCGGGCATTTTCTAATGAAATCCGGGCGGCCCGGGCCGGACTGTTCCCAAATTTTGTATCAAATATCCGGGCAAACCCGGATAAAACCGGGCAATCTGGCAACCTTAGCTTAACCCTAATATGCTGTTATTCACTGAAAATCACATGAAACCCCCACAATATGGGTACTCGGTGAAAGGGCTAAGCAAGAAGTACTCAAATTTCCTTATCTGACAAGATGGTGCCTTCCGCTTAACTTTGAATTGTCAAACCCCCAATAACATCGGAAATAAAATAGTAATTAGGGGATTTTTTCTTTTACTCCTTTATGAAAACTGCCCTACTAACTTTACGGTGTTCGTTAATCTTTAAAACTATTCAACTCTGGGAAACGTTTGTAGTTGCAAACACAATGTACCGTTAGCAAAAAAATAGGTTTTCGATGTGTTTTTTTTCAAAATTTTCAGATTTTTTCTCAACAAACGGCCAATTAAAAAAGCACTATTCTTACGAAAAAAAATTCTGCAAAATGCTTTATTTGTAGCTGGATTGAATTTTTATCATATTTTACTTTACACATAATTGTTTATGACTACAATAAAGCTTAGCCTAACTTGTTAATTTTTAAAGCTTTGCATGAGGCTTGAAAAATTTTAGAAAATACGGTAGATTTGGATTTCAACTACATCTGGTTCAGTTTTCACATTTTTAATATTTTTACTAGCTGACCCTGTGTGCTTTGCTATACCTAAAAAAAATCGATATTTTAAGAAATTAGTCAAATTTTTCTTGTTCTGTTGGCATTCTTTTAAATCAAATTATAACATAATTCAAAAGCACCGCTATAAAATAAGAGCTGCAGCTGTAGTTTCGAATTGCAAAACAAAGATGGCCTAAACTAGTTTTCTTTAATATCATTTTTTTTTCTTACCCAAAAATCCTCTTATATCAAATATAGATTCATTGGTTGATAAATTTTTAAGGTTTCGAACAAAATTTATATGGAGCCCCCTCCTTTCTTCCCCTCTCTACACTGTAAAGCGTAAGTATCTATAACAATCGTAGAAACATACCTCGTGACCAAATACCTTTCCATGCCATATTTGTTTCCATTTGATGACTTTGTTAGCATAAATTGAGAACAAATGCTAACAAAATTGTATTGAGCCCATCTCCCTCTTCCTATGTACCTAATCACTTGAAAATTTTGGTAAATTTTGTCCATTTGAAATTGAATTGAAATTGAAAAAATGAAAATGAATGCAAGCTTTCCTCTTCCCTTCCTATATTCTCAATTCTATCCTCCTACTGCAAGAAAGGAATTGTTCACATAGAAATATTTCTCATATTAAAATACCATCCCATGCTATATTTGGTTTTATTTGCGTAGTAAATTCTTGAATTTTGCATAAACTTGAAAGGGACTACCACCCCCCAATCGATTTTCTCCATTGAATGGATGGGTCAAACTCAATTACCCTTTTGATGCCAAATTTGGTTTCATTTGCTCGATTAATAATCGAGTTCTGCAAAAAATTTGCATGGAAGCCCCCCTTTTCCCCTTTATATCATTCTGCTGAAAAAAGATGTGGCTTCAATTTATCATAGAAACATTTCCAAATCCATCCAAATACCCTCGCATGCCAAATATGGTTCCATTTGCTCAATCAGCTCTCCAGTTATACTGAAAATTGTAAGGGAGACCCCCTCCCCCTTTTCATCTACCTCTTTGAAGGAGTGAGGGATACCAAATATTCATAGAAGCATTTCTCGTACTCAAATTTCACTTCATGCCAAATTTGATTCCGTTTGCTGTTGTAGTTCTCGAGTTGTGCAGTAAAAATTGTATATAAATCCCTTCGTTTTACCCGTTCCTTAATAAATCGTTGGAAAATGTTAACAGTTCTTTAACTACTTCGTGCTCGTGAATCAGTTTTCATGAAAATCGTCTTCAAGTTGTTCCAGTTTTGTCCCGTTTCTAGTTGATTTTGTATAGGAGCCCCCCTTCCATAAAAAGTGAGATTCTTGAAACTATTACACAAACCATCTCTGGCCCGAAAAACCTTCGAATACCAAATTTCACTTCATTACGACCGGCCATTCATACGTGATGGTGTTACAAAAAAATCGCCTCCATTTTTATATATAAGACTAGCTGATCCGGTGTGCATTGCTACACCTTGCAAAAATAAATGTAATTTGTAAAAATTAATTCAAATTTAGATTTTTGTAAGCACTTTTTTTTAAATCAAACCACATCATGGTTTAGAACCAACAACTTTGAAATGAGAGCTGCAGCTGGAGTTCTGAATTGCAATTCAAAGATGGAATATATTTTTTACTGAAGCTTGATCTCTAAACTTGTTTTTCAAGATCTGAAATTTGTACTCTGTTTTTAACTAAAGCTTCATAATGACTCAAATAATGTCAATATTTATGGATTTTCCACCTTTCTTTTCAAAGTGGGAAGTAACGATCTTCCATAAAAACATTTGTCACATCTATTTTTGAGTTATGCCAAATATCCGTACGCAAAAAAACCTCTTTTAAAATGTGGTCCCTTCTTTGAAAAGCTCTTTATCTTAAACTTACATGGGAGCTCCCCCATCTTTTCCAATTTTGTCCCCCACTGCTTGAAGAAGGTAGGCTGATTTACCCGGCTCGAGTTTACATAAATTTCTAATTGAAAGAAAAAGATTCGCATATTGGAATTTATTGCACATTGTAATTATGGAAATAGAATTTTGAAAACTGATCAATAGCGTGAATCGGGACAGTTTTTTGAGTATATTCCTAAAATTCTTTATTATGAGCACTTCCATCCCCTGATTAGCTTAAGATGATGTATTTTTTG
The DNA here is from genome assembly GCF_029784155.1 of Uranotaenia lowii. Taxonomy (NCBI): domain Eukaryota; kingdom Metazoa; phylum Arthropoda; class Insecta; order Diptera; family Culicidae; genus Uranotaenia; species Uranotaenia lowii. The sequence goes on from NC_073691.1 coordinate 47,184,843, forward strand.
GAGTTAAAAAAATAAGCAATCGAAATTTGAAAAAAAACAATGAAAAGAATTTACAGTAAACATTTTCAAACAGCCTTTTACACCATCCTTGCCCTTCGAAGCAGTTTGAATATCTATCCATTTTGCGCCAAAGTTATGTTAAAAAAATGTTTCGCCATATGCCAAACATGGACATAAACATGAGACATTAAAGCTTGAAGTTTTCCCAAACAGCACTTATCATGGTATGAAAATAATCGATTTCATCCCGTGCAAAATTTCTTTTTTTTAATGAATTTATTAAAGCAAAAAATATAAATATTAAAAAAAATATCAGTTACATCACTAAATATATTCTCAGCGTTTTTAATTTTTTCTTTAAAATTCAAATATTCAAAAATGTTGGCAAAAACAAATTTCTAAGTTAGCGTTTGTGCCTTATATTGGGGTAAGTGTAAATGCAAAGCTTATTTTCAGATGCGTCAAAGTAATGGCTTTAAAATGGATATATATATATATAAATATATATATATATATATATATATATATATATATATATATATATATATATATATATATATATATATATATATATATATATATATATATATATATATATATATATATATATATATATATATATATATATATATATATATATATATATATATATATATGTAAATATAATAATATGTAAATATAATAATATGTAAATATAATAAATATGTAATTTTTGAATGAGGTGTGTTGTTCAAAATATTTGCGTAATAGTTCTTTTTACAGTTTCTCTTGGTAACTTCAACTTTCTTGGAGATATGGTTAAGCATTTCTCTTAAGTGAGCATCTTCAGGATTCCTTTTCACTCTTTTGATATAATTGTGTTTTATTTTTATCAACGTCCAGAGGTCAAAAGACATCCACGGACAGTAATTACCCTTGAGCTTCACTGACTTAGTCACTTTTTTGGAGCAAGTAGTAAGCAAAGAGTTATAAGTTGCCACAATATTTTGAATACATGTGCTAGCATCTCTAATTTCACCAATCTCTCTCAAATAATTCCCAAATTTTTCGTTTAGTTCTAAATGATTTATAATGGTTTTGCTCAATTGTATCTGTTGCTTGTCTGATTTCAAATCAAAGGTAGTAATTACTTGGAGATGATCGCTTAGATCTGTATGAATCGTGTCGTTTTTCAAATTAGATGCATTCGAATACTTACATACTACATGGTCTAAAATATTCTCACTGATAGGTCTAGTGGTTAAAGTATTGGTACACAGAAAGCCAAATGATTCGAGAAGGTTTTTATATTTTATCACAGAATTATTGTTTGTAACATTTACGGGAACGTTCAGGTCGCCGACTATAAAACAAGAATGATTGTCAGGCACGGAGGACAACAGACACTCTAATTTATCACAGAAGGTATTAAAGGGAAACGAGGGTGGTTTGTATATGCCATGCACATCAATAATTTGCCCGTTAATGGTCAACTCTACGGAGATGTTGTGAAATCCATCAATACAAATATTTTGAACGGTTTTGAATTTTAAATTATTTTTAATGTACATAGCTAGGCCACCATTCGATTGATTGCGGCACGAAAAAATAGAGGCGTAACCAGGAATTTTATATAATGAACAGACATCGTTTACAAGCCATCTTTCACAAATAACAATCACATCAAACACAACTTTAGACTGTTCTAGAATTTCTAATAAATTATCGAATTTTTCCAGATCATTCATGCTACGTATATTCCATTGAAAGATCCTTAATTTATTTAAATCCTTAATTTAAATTTAAATAATCTTCAACGAATAACATCCTTTGTGCTTATGAAGCAGTTTAATCTTTAAGAAAAGGAGCGTAGGATAAAAAGATTGAACATATTAGATCACACTAGTCAAAAGTGTCTCCTAATCACATCCTTCCCCCTAAATTCCCAACAAAAATTATTTGCTAGGATGCAGAGGTAACCTCAGTCCTAAAGCGTAAATTTATGTCTTTCATCCCTTTCTCTGTTTTTCTCAACTATCTATTGACTGCTAGGACGTGGCCGGCGCCGTTATTGACATTGAAAGAGAGAGCATCAGTTCTGTGCGTTGTGATTGAGCTGCTAATCCCAAGCACCATTCTTTTGACCTTTGAACACAATTGATGGCCTCGGTCAATCACGGAGTAGCAACCATTGGTGATGTGGAATTTATTCTACTAAACCACGCCTGAAATCATGGTTTTCGAAATGCATTAATCATAACCGTTATACTAATATGAACCGAATAATTTATCATAAAATTATATGTTTTGAATAAAAAGCAATGTGAACCTTTCCAACGAATATTTTTTGTTATAAAATATGAAGAAGCATTTCGGGTTCAATGATTGAAGGTGGATGTGAGTAGTCAATCAAGCTAAGCTAATTGGTTCAGTAGTTTCCGAGTTTATAGGGAACAGACAGACAGACAGACAGGGTAGATTTCTATAATTTTTTGTCCGAAAATTAAAGTTCTTTAAAGTCTGTTTTCTAGAAGCATTTTAATCGCTTCTAAATTCAAAGATGAAACTCTAATCGAAAATGTTGACACATGCGTAATCCTCTCTTTTTTTTTTCTTAAAAAGACATACACCGTCTTAGCCGATTTAGGCTTTACAGACTGAATAAATGACGTGGACAACTTAAGATTAGCATTTAACACCCAGTACCGAGATGGGAGTCGAACCCATGCCATCAGTGGACCAGCGATTACCGTCTTACCAAGCTAACCACTCGACCATCGAGACGTACTCTCTTAGGAGGCATCCATTAATTACGTGACGCTCCACGCTCCTAGGGGAGGAGGAGCAATAGCTTGTGTAAACAAATTTAAATACAACTAAAATTTCCATATAAGATTTTTCCATTTGCTAAAATTATCAGAAAATCGGTAGTTTTCATCGAATAACCGTTTTTTTTTAAAATATTCTCGTTCTTTGTATTTTTGTTTTAAATTTTTTTTAAAAATTGATGGTATTTTCGGTGATTTTTGGAACTTTACGGTTTCATTCAAAAATGGTTTCATTTTTAAACTTTTAGGTTAGAGATTTGAGAGCACTATCGTTCGCTCGATAATTTTTACTGAAAATTGACAACCTTAAAACTAGTGAGTTCATTACTTTTCTAGAACAAATTTAATTCAGCACATTAACTTTTGAAATACGATGCACCTTCTCAACTATAAAGTTGTATGATTTTTTTATGTGAATAGTTTCGCTTATCAGGTTCAATTTGTCTTCAATGATAAGCCCACTTAACCTAGAAAAGCGATCTCGATAGCTAGAGCTACGTTAGAGACGACAACGCTTCTGAGACAACTATTCAAATCGCGTGAAAACCACGAGTGTCTGGCTGGCTAAAACCCAAGCGAAAAGTCAAAATCACCATTTTTCATCACAGAACCCCCTGAAGGCCAACGCTTCGCCGATTTGTGAGTGACTAAGTTTTAGTTTGTGAAAAAAGAGAAGCTAAAATTCACGAGACAATTATCCCGGTCGGAATACAAGAATCTATGTAGCGCGTTGCAATGAGAAGAGCTATACGTAGAAAAAGGTTGTATGAAATTAACTATGCACCGACAATTAAGAGTAGAGCAAGAACAGAAGTAAATGAAACAAGTTTTTTGATGCCAAGACACCAGCTTTATAGGCCATTGTCATTCTGCGGTCCGGAATATGTCAGAAGCGTCTCCTCATTAGAAACGTTTTTTTCTCGTTTTTTTTTCAATAATAAAATTCTTCTTTTAAAAAGTCATACTCTAACATAAAGTTTTCTCTTTCTTTTTCAGGTAAACTACAAAAATACTTCTCGGAAACAAACTTCAGCTCAAAACAAAATTGATGGTAAATTAGAAACATCAAAAAGATCAATCAATTTTAATCGAAGTGAGTGATTCCTAAATTTTAGAATAAATTCTAGTTCCATTCCTTTTGGTCGTCCCCTCGAGTTGTCCCACACTGTTAGACTTAACTTAAGCTAATCAAACAGTCAGAGGGTTCCATTGATTAGTCGTCTAGCAGTAGCGAGAATCGGTTTCCACTCAATCATTCCTTCCAGCTTACCTTCGTTTGTTCCGAAATCGAAAGGGGCGGCTGTTTTCCGCCTTCCCTTCAACAAAGTGGCATCAATTACTTAAGTCAACTCGAAGCCCCCTTTCTCTCGGTGTTCTCCCTTCAAATTTCTGCGGAAATCGGTCATTCTCTCGGTACCCGACAAAACTTAACAGAATCCATACGTGCAGTGTCTGTGTCTAATAATAATGCATTACATGCCGCTGCACTATTAAGTAGAAACAGAGAAAGGCGGCAGACGAACCGCACATTTGGTGCATTAGATGATCTGTTTTCCGGCTACAAATGTACGAATATTGGTTTCTCGAGTTCCCTCAACGCGACTCAACTCAATTCAACTCGAGTCGCATTTTGCCGCACATACGCCTCAATGTCAGCAGCAACGCGACCAGACAGACATATTTGACGGTAATAGACAACATAAATTAAACTCCCCGGAGTTGCCGCTGCCGCAGCCAGCGAGTAGAGAAACCCGGCAAATGTTTGGTGCGGCTGGCGTGAAAGATGAAAATAAAAGGAAAATAAGGAAAACGGAAAGGAAAAATAATATACCTACTCTCATAGATGGAACATATCGAAAGACGCATTCACACACATGAAGGGAGGAAATCGTCAAATTTGTTTCACACCCCCGAATCATCGGATCATCACTTCTTCTGGCAAGGATATTAATTTTCGTCGAGAAACGTGGTTGAACTGACTTTTTGAAACATTCGAGTTTTGAACCTTGAAAGGGATCTACAAAATTCAAAAGGTGAATAGGCACATTTAAAAAATTTACCCTTCTCAAAGTGGAAAATTTTGAATTATTTTTTTATAGATTCACCTGGTCAATGCAAGACCAGAAAAAGGGCAAAAAGACAAAAAAGACAAAAAAGACAAAAAAGACAAAAAAGACAAAAAAGACAAAAAAGACAAAAAAGACAAAAAAGACAAAAAAGACAAAAAAGACAAAAAAGACAAAAAAGACAAAAAGACAAAAAAGACAAAAAAGACAAAAAAGACAAAAAAGACAAAAAAGACAAAAAAGACAAAAAAGACAAAAAAGACAAAAAAGACAAAAAAGACAAAAAAGACAAAAAAGACAAAAAAGACAAAAAAGACAAAAAAGACAAAAAAGACAAAAAAGACAAAAAAGACAAAAAAGACAAAAAAGACAAAAAAGACAAAAAAGACAAAAAAGACAAAAAAGACAAAAAAGACAAAAAAGACAAAAAAGACAAAAAAGACAAAAAAGACAAAAAAGACAAAAAAGACAAAAAAGACAAAAAAGACAAAAAAGACAAAAAAGACAAAAAAGACAAAAAAGACAAAAAAGACAAAAAAGACAAAAAAGACAAAAAAGACAAAAAAGACAAAAAAGACAAAAAAGACAAAAAAGACAAAAAAGACAAAAAAGACAAAAAAGACAAAAAAGACAAAAAAGACAAAAAAGACAAAAAAGACAAAAAAGACAAAAAAGACAAAAAAGACAAAAAAGACAAAAAAGACAAAAAAGACAAAAAAGACAAAAAAGACAAAAAAGACAAAAAAGACAAAAAAGACAAAAAAGACAAAAAAGACAAAAAAGACAAAAAAGACAAAAAAGACAAAAAAGACAAAAAAGACAAAAAAGACAAAAAAGACAAAAAAGACAAAAAAGACAAAAAAGACAAAAAAGACAAAAAAGACAAAAAAGACAAAAAAGACAAAAAAGACAAAAAAGACAAAAAAGACAAAAAAGACAAAAAAGACAAAAAAGACAAAAAAGACAAAAAAGACAAAAAAGACAAAAAAGACAAAAAAGACAAAAAAGACAAAAAAGACAAAAAAGACAAAAAAGACAAAAAAGACAAAAAAGACAAAAAAGACAAAAAAGACAAAAAAGACAAAAAAGACAAAAAAGACAAAAAAGACAAAAAAGACAAAAAAGACAAAAAAGACAAAAAAGACAAAAAAGACAAAAAAGACAAAAAAGACAAAAAAGACAAAAATGACACAAAAATGACACAAAAATGACACAAAAATGACACAAAAATGACACAAAAATGACACAAAAATGACACAAAAATGACACAAAAATGACACAAAAATGACACAAAAATGACACAAAAATGACACAAAAATGACACAAAAATGACACAAAAATGACACAAAAATGACACAAAAATGACACAAAAATGACACAAAAATGACACAAAAATGACACAAAAATGACACAAAAATGACACAAAAATGACACAAAAATGACACAAAAATGACACAAAAATGACACAAAAATGACACAAAAATGACACAAAAATGACACAAAAATGACACAAAAATGACACAAAAATGACACAAAAATGACACAAAAATGACACAAAAATGACACAAAAATGACACAAAAATGACACAAAAATGACACAAAAATGACACAAAAATGACACAAAAATGACACAAAAATGACACAAAAATGACACAAAAATGACACAAAAATGACACAAAAATGACACAAAAATGACACAAAAATGACACAAAAATGACACAAAAATGACACTAAAATGACACAAAATGACACAAAATGACACAAAATGACACAAAATTGACACAAAAAAACGACACAAAAATTTCACGAAAATGACTCAAAAATTACATAAAAATGACACAAAAATGACACAAAAATGACACAAAAATGACACAAAAATGACATAAAAAATGACACAAAATTGACACTAAATTGACACTAAATTGACATAAAATTGACACAAAATTGACACAAAATTGACATAAAGTTGACACAAAATTGACACAAAATTGACACAAAATTAACACAAAATTGACACAAAATTGACACAAAAATGACAAAAAAATGACACACAAATGACACAAAAATGACATGAAAATGACATGAAAATGACACTAAAATTACACAAGAATGAAAGAAAAATGAAAAAAATGACACAAAAATTTCACAAAAATTACACAAAAATGACATAAAATTGACACAAAATTGACTCAAAACTGACACAACAATTACACAAAAATGACACAAAAAGTAAACAAAAGTGATACAAAAATTTCTCACAACTGACAGAAAAATGACACAAAAATTAAACAAAAGTGACATAAAAGACAAAAATGACAGAAATGTCATAAAAATAACACAAACATTACACAAAGGGGCACAAAAATTACTCACAACTGATAAGAAAAATGACACAAAAATTAAGCAAAAGTTACACAAAAATCACATCTGACAGAAAAATAACACAAAAATGGCATAGAAATTAAACAAAAATTATCCAAAAATGACACAAAAATGACAAAAAAATGACACAAAAATGACACAAAAATGACATAAAAATGACACAAAAATGACATAGAAATGACACAAAAATTACACAAAAATTTAATCCACAATTTTACCAAAATTTCACAAGTTTAACACAAATTTTACACGAAATTGACACAAATTTGAAGTAAAATGGACATGAAATTGACATTAAATTGACACAAAATTTCTATCAAATTGAAACAAATATGACACAAAATTGACACAAAATTGGTTCAAAGTTGACACAAAGTTTACACAAAGTTGACACAAAGTTGACACAAAAATGACTCAAAATGGACAGAAGATTGACACAAAATTTACACAAAATTGACACTAAATTGGCATCAAATTTTTACAAAATTTTCATAAAATTGATTAAAAATTGACACTCTATTGATATAATATTGATTCAAAATTGACACAAAATTGACATAATATTAATTCAAAAGGACACAATATGGACACACAAATTGACACTGAATTGACACAAAAATAGACACTGAAATGAAATAAAATTGACAAAAATTTGACACAAAATTGACAAAAAATTATAACAAAGTTGACACAAAATTGAATTAAAATTGACACAAAATTAACACAAATTTGATACAATATTGACCTCAAATTGTCACAGCATTGACACAAATTGATAGAAATTTATGCAAAATTGAATATTCACTCAAAATTGACACAAAATTTACACAAAACTTGCACAAAATTAACACAAAAATGACTCCAAATTGTCTAAAAATTCGCAAAAATTGGATAGAAAAATTGACAAAAAATTTATATAGAATTGACACAAAATTTACAAAAATTGAAAAAAAATCAAAAAATTTCAAAAATTGGTAAATACTAAAAATGGCATTAATTGACAAAGATGACACATTGACAAAAATTTAAAAAAAACAATTTATGTGAAAAATAAATAAAAGTACGGACAAAAAAAAAACTGTAATCGACTTAAATTAAAAAAGTTTCTCTGAAAAAATACCCAAGAGCGTAAAAAATCACAAAATGGCTAAAATTACAAATTATGTAAAAAAAGGAAAAAAAATAAGTACCTTCAGTGTTGTTCAATTTTTTTAATTTTTTAGTTTCTAATTCTTTAATCAAAAGAATAAATATACTGCCAAAAATATCCTCTTAATTGTGTTCAGTTTTCTTTTAATGAGTTATCACCTTTGAATATTTGAGATTCACGAAAAATATACTTATCGGAGAAGCAACTTCAGCAAAATAAATGGTGATGATATAACTTTTTAGCGCTCTCTTCGGAAGACTGCATTTTAAGCATAAATATCTTACAACTTCTCGGAAGTAAGCGTAACAGTGCAGTCCCATTCATTGCAGGGATTGTGCATTTTTTTTTAAATGATATCAAATTTTTTTTCACCAACTTTTGATTGTTTTTATTTTGAGCAAAAATGCAGAGAATGAATCGAAAAGAACAGCTTTGCATTGATTTTTTTCTTCGGGACTAGTTTTTTCAATTCGCTAGATAAAATCTTCACGATTACTTTTTCCATTCTCTCCTGAAAGCTGCTTGAGAAGTCTTTATCTTAAAATACAGGCTCCAGACTCGAGATAAGCACCTACGAGAGATTTGTGATGAGCTCAAAGATTCGTTAGCTCTCGAATAAAAAGGAAATTCTATTTTTTGGCAAACACAACAAGATTTTTTCAACAATTTCTATCATACAGCAAATCAAGCGTCAAACAATTACTAATTGCCAATACGAAATCGACTTTGAAACTATTTGGAGCAATTTTTAACGGTCGCCATGTATGGAAAACTCATCACAGTCACTGTTGTTTGTTTACATTTCCATCTTCCGAATTCTTTTTTTTTTCTATTTACAGACTCTCCCTCCTCCAATTGTTTTTTTTTTTAATCTTTCTCCAATATGATTTTCAATGAAGAGTTGCATCGTGAGCAGAACATTGCCGCAATTCATCAAGTTTTACACATGTGGTGCCCCGAAATTGACGGCAAATCGGAAGCGGAAAATCTTCCCTCATTAATATCCCTTTTCTTCGGTTGAATTTTTCGGAAGACTGAGGGAGTTGTTTTGAAGTGGTATTGTTGAATTTTTTTTATTTTAAACAAAACAGAGTTGATTTTCTCTCATCTGTAAAATAAGACAGTCGTCATTGAAATGTTTTCATTAAGTTGTGACTTATTTTTAAGGATTTTTTTGTATTGAATTGTAATTTTTATTCAGATTTCAGAATTGGAATTCAGAGTTAGAATTCAAAAAACGACAACTAGCTTAATTTAGTCTTATTTCTGCTTTAACGCTGCATCCAAGAATCGGAAGCCATACCGTACCTACACATTGGAAGAAACAATAATTGAAGTAATATGAAATAAGCCGGTTATTTTCGTAATCCAAACAGAGGCGATTTGTTTCTTTTCTGTAATTCTTTCTGTTTTTCTTACCGGTAATTGTCGGAACATGTGTGACTTTGCAAAGAAAACCGGCCCGGCTCATTTACAAACTTATACCGCACTTTTGATACCTTCTGTTTTCTCCGCACATTTTGCGCCAAGTGCATTTCTTTTCGTTTTTGTTTTTTACCCTTCTTTCCTCAAGACATGAAAGCAGGGTTTTATTTCTACTTCTCGCATTTGTTACGGTCATTTTCTCTTCGGTGTACTTGGAATTATTATTATAATTATGCACATCAGTCTCTGTGTTTTTTTGTGTTTTTATTTTTTATACTCTCGAGTTCAACGGATGTTGTTTGCTTCAGAACTTCAAGAAGAGAAAAAATCATACACGCATCGATTGCGTAGTCGGTAATCTGGATCGGGAAGATTCCCCTCCAACTATAAATCTGCTGAGACAAACACCGGCAACTGGAAAGTCGAAACGTAAACATTGACTCCATCATTTCATCGGGAAAAAAGGGGGCCCAATTCGTTTCCTCTCTTCCTTCCTTGGCGTGATGGCGTGCCAAACGAAACAAAATTTACATCCATCCAAATATTTTCACGCACCTACCTTCCGACTGATGAACCCATCCATTTATTTGTGGTCCAGTCGGAAGACAAAAAAAAAACGAAACAGTCACTGTAAATAAATTACACAAATCAAACACATTTGAAAATATACATCACGGTCCGATAGAAATAAACGGAGTTGGAAGGCATTCCTGAACCTGGAACCGTTTCAAATCGCGGCTTCTTCTTTTGAGGGTGGAAAAAATAATCTCGGAGCCCAGGCTTCTACTGGAAACAATCACGCCACGCAATGTCTTCCCTTCTGTTTGAAGGAATGTTTGTTTTCTTAAGTTTTTTTTTCGTTCCAATGGAAGAGACAAACAAAATCTCTATCAATTACAACAAAAACACATTGCAGCTACCGAGAATTTGGGGAGCGGATCATAAAAGTTTTACAATCTCACGTGTTTGACTACTTGACAGTGGCTGGCATCATTGTTTAGATGTTTAGATTTCTAGAGACACATGGAAAAGTATTACGATTCAGAAGCAGACGTGGTTCAAAATTTTTCGAACTAGGACAAAGACTCGGACAAGGACTAGGACAAGGACAAGGACAAGGACTAGGACTAGGACAAGGACTAAGACAAGGACTAGGACAAGGACTAGGACAAGGACTAGGAAAAGGACTAGGACAAGGACTAGGACAAGGACTAGGACAAGGACTAGGACAAGGACTAGGACAAGGACTAGGACAAGGAATATGACAAGGACTAGGACAAGGACTAGGACAAGGACTAGGACAAGGACTAGGACTAGGACAAGGACTAGGACAAGGACTAGGACAAGGACTAGGACAAGGACTAGGACAAGGACTAGGACAAGGACTAGGACAAGGACTAGGACAAGGACTAGGACAAGGACTAGGACAAGGACTAGGACAAGGACTAGGACAAGGACTAGGACAAGGACTAGGACAAGGACTAGGACAAGGACTAGGACGAGGACTAGGACAAGGACTAGGACAAGGATTAGGACGAGGACTAGGACTAGGACTAGGACAAGGACTAGGACTAGGACTAGGACTATGACTAGGACAAGGACTAGGACTAGGACTAGGACAAGGACAAGGACCAGGACTAGGACAAGGACTAGGACAAGGACCAGGACAAGGACTAGGACAAGGACTAGGACAAGGACTAGGACAAGGACTAGGACAAGGACTAGGACAAGGACTAGGACAAGGACTAGGACAAGGACTAGGACAAGGACTAGGACAAGGACTAGGACAAGGACTAGGACAAGGACTAGGATAAGGACTAGGACAAGGACTAGGACTAGGACAAGGACTAGGACAAGGACTAGGACAAGGACTAGGACAAGGACTAGGACAAGGACTAGGACAAGGACTAGGACAAGGACTAGGACAAGGACTAGGACAAGGACTAGGACAAGGACTAGGACAAGGACTAGGACAAGGACTAGGACAAGGACTAGGACAAGGACTAGGACAAGGACTAGGACAAGGACTAGGACAAGGACTAGGACAAGGACTAGGACAAGGACTAGGACAAGGACTAGGACAAGGACTAGGACAAGGACTAGGACAAGGACTAGGACAAGGACTAGGACAAGGACTAGGACAAGGACTAGGACAAGGACTAGGACAAGGACTAGGACAAGGACTAGGACAAGGACTAGGACAAGGACTAGGACAAGGACTAGGACAAGGACTAGGACAAGGACTAGGACAAGGACTAGGACAAGGACTAGGACAAGGACTAGGACAAGGACTAGGACAAGGACTAGGACAAGGACTAGGACAAGGACTAGGACAAGGACTAGGACAAGGACTAGGACAAGGACTAGGACAAGGACTAGGACAAGGACTAGGACAAGGACTAGGACAAGGACTAGGACAAGGACTAGGACAAGGACTAGGACAAGGACTAGGACAAGGACTAGGACAAGGACTAGGACAAGGACTAGGACAAGGACTAGGACAAGGACTAGGACAAGGACTAGGACAAGGACTAGGACAAGGACTAGGACAAGGACTAGGACAAGGACTAGGACAAGGACTAGGACAAGGACTAGGACAAGGACTAGGACAAGGACTAGGACAACGACTAGGACAAGGACTAGGACAAGGACTAGGACAAGGACTAGGACAAGGACTAGGACAAGGACTAGGACAAGGACTAGGACAAGGACTAGGACAAGGACTAGGACAAGGACTAGGACAAGGACTAGGACAAGGACTAGGAGAAGGACTAGGACAAGGACAAGGACAAGGACTAGGACAAGGACTAGGACAAGGACTAGGATAAGGACTAGGACAAGGACTAGGACAAGGACTAGGACAAGGACTAGGACAAGGACTAGGACAAGGACTAGGACAAGGACTAGGACAAGGACTAGGACAAGGACTAGGACAAGGACTAGGACAAGGACTAGGACAAGGACTAGGACAAGGACTAGGACAAGGACTAGGACAAGGACTAGGATAAGGACTAGGACAAGGACTAGGACTAGGACAAGGACTAGGACAAGGACTAGGACAAGGACTAGGACAAGGACTAGGACAAGGACTAGGACAAGGACTAGGACAAGGACTAGGACAAGGACTAGGACAAGGACTAGGACAAGGACTAGGACAAGGACTAGGACAAGGACTAGGACAAGGACTAGGACAAGGACTAGGACAAGGACTAGGACAAGGACTAGGACAAGGACTAGGACAAGGACTAGGACAAGGACTAGGACAAGGACTAGGACAAGGACTAGGACAAGGACTAGGACAAGGACTAGGACAAGGACTAGGACAAGGACTAGGACTAGGACAAGGACTAGGACAAGGACTAGGACAAGGACTAGGACAAGGACTAGGACAAGGACTAGGACAAGGACTAGGACAAGGACTAGGACAAGGACTAGGACAAGGACTAGGACAAGGACTAGGACAAGGACTAGGACAAGGACTAGGACAAGGACTAGGACAAGGACTAGGACAAGGACTAGGACAAGGATTAGGACAAGGACTAGAACAAGGACTAGGACAAGGACTAGGACAAGGACTAGGACTAGGACTAGGACTAGGACTAGGACTAGGACTAGGACTAGGACTAGGACTAGGACTAGGACAAGAACTAGGACAAGGACTAGGACAAGGACTAGGACAAGGACTAGGACAAGGACTAGGACATGGACTAGGACAAGGACTAGGACAAGGACTAGGACAAGGACTAGGACTAGGACAAGGACTAGGACAAGAACAAGGACAAGGACAAGGACAAGGACTAGGACAAGGACTAGGACAAGGACTAGGACAAGGACTAGGACAAGGACTAGGACAAGGACTAGGACAAGGACTAGGACAAGGACTAGGACAAGGATTAGGACGAGGACTAGGACAAGGACTAGGATAAGGACTAGGATAAGGACTAGGACAAGGACAAGGACTAGGACAAGGACTAGGACTAGGACAAGGACTAGGACAAGGACTAGGACAAGGAATAGGACAAGGACTAGGACAAGGACTAGGACAAGGACTAGGACAAGGACTAGGACAAGGACTAGGACAAGGACTAGGACAAGGACTAGGACAAGGACTAGGACAAGGACTAGGACAAGGACTAGGACAAGGACTAGGACAAGGACTAGGACAAGGACTAGGACAAGGACTTAGACTAGGACAAGGACTAGGACAAGGAATAGGACAAGGACTAGGACAAGGACTTGGACAAGGACTAGGACAAGGACTAGGACAAGGACTAGGACAAGGACTAGGACAAGGACTAGGACAAGGACTAGGACAAGGACTAGGACAAGGACTAGGACAAGGACTAGGACAAGGACTAGGACAAGGACTAGGACAAGGACTAGGACAAGGACTAGGACAAGGACTAGGACAAGGACTAGGACAAGGACTAGGACAAGGACTAGGACAAGGACTAGGACAAGGACTAGGACAAGGACTAGGACAAGGACTAGGACAAGGACTAGGACAAGGACTAGGACAAGGACTAGGACAAGGACTAGGACAAGGACTAGGACAAGGACTAGGACAAGGACTAGGACAAGGACTAGGACAAGGACTAGGACAAGGACTAGGACAAGGACTAGGACAAGGACTAGGACAAGGACTAGGACAAGGACTAGGACAAGGACTAGGACAAGGACTAGGACAAGGACTAGGACAAGGACTAGGACAAGGACTAGGACAAGGACTAGGACAAGGACTAGGACAAGGACTAGGACAAGGACTAGGGCAAGGACTAGGACAAGGACTAGGACAAGGACTAGGACAAGGACTAGGACAAGGACTAGGACAAGGACTAGGACAAGGACTAGGACAAGGACTAGGACAAGGACTAGGACAAGGACTAGGACAAGGATTAGGACAAGGACTAGGACAAGGACTAGGACAAGGACTAGGACAAGGACTAGGACAAGCACTAGGACAAGGACTAGGACAAGGACTTGGACAAGGACTAGGACAAGGACTAGGACAAGGACTAGGACAAGGACTAGGACAAGGACTAGGACAAGGACTAGGACAAGGACTAGGACAAGGACTAGGACAAGGACTAGGACAAGGACTAGGACAAGGACTAGGACAAGGACTAGGACAAGGACTAGGACAAGGACTAGGACAAGGACTAGGACAAGGACTAGGACAAGGACTAGGACAAGGACTAGGACAAGGACTAGGACAAGGACTAGGACAAGGACTAGGACAAGGACTAGGACAAGGACTAGGACAAGGACTAGGACAAGGACTAGGACAAGGACTAGGACAAGGACTAGGACAAGGACTAGGACAAGGACTAGGACAAGGACTAGGACAAGGACTAGGACAAGGACTAGGACAAGGATTAGGACAAGGACTAGGACAAGGACTAGGACAAGGACTAGGACAAGGACTAGGACTAGGACTAGGACTAGGACTAGTACTAGGACTAGGACAAGAACTAGGACAAGGACTAGGACAAGGACTAGGACAAGGACTAGGACAAGGACTAGGACAAGGACTAGGACAAGGACTAGGACAAGGACTAGGACAAGGACTAGGACAAGGACTAGGACAAGGACTAGGACAAGGACTAGGACAAGGACTAGGACAAGGACTAGGACAAGGACTAGGACAAGGACTAGGACAAGGACTAGGACAAAGACTAGGACAAGGACTAGGACAAGGACTAGGACAAGGACTAGGACAAGGACTAGGACAAGGACAAGGACAAGGACAAGGATTAGGACAAGGACTAGGACAAGGACTAGGACAAGGACTAGGACACAGACTAGGACAAGGACTAGGACAAGGACTAGGACAAGGACTAGGACAAGGACTAGGACAAGGACTAGGACAAGGACTAGGACAAGGACTAGGACAAGGACTAGGACAAGGACTAGGACAAGGACTAGGACAAGGACTAGGACAAGGACTAGGACAAGGACTAGGACAAGGACTAGGACAAGGACTAGGACAAGGACTAGGACAAGGACTAACCCTGGCCCTGTAGGAAGCTCAGAATGGGGGTAGGCTTAATGAGAACATTTTGTTTGAAATTGTTTGTTTTGTTTTAAATTGTTTGTAATTTTTATTTTTCCAACCAAAAGTATAAATTCAATGTCAAAAATTTACTCTCATTAGGTTTAGTTTACTCTTTCAAGAGTATGAGAGATTGACAAAAAATTATCTTATCGGGGAAGCAACTGCAGCAACATAAATGGTGATGATATACCTTTTTTGGCGCTCTTTTCGGAAGATTGCATTTTTGGCATAAATATGTTAAAGTTTGTCGAAAGTAATCATAACAGGGCAGTCTCGTTTATTGCAGACATCGTGCATTTTTTAAATTATTTCGAGATTTTTTCCACTAGCTATTGATAGGATTTATTTCGAGCAAAAGTGCTGAGAATGAATCGAAAAGAACAGCTTTGCATTGATTTTTTCTTCGGGACTAGTTTTCCCAATTCGCCAGATAAAATCTTCAAGATTACTTTTTCCATTCTCTCCTGAAAGCTGTTTGAAAAGTTTTTTTTATCAAAAAATATAGGTTCTACTCGCTCTAAACTCGAGATAAATACAAGAGATTTGTGATGAGCTGAAAGAATTGTTAGTTTTCCAAAAATTTGGAAACGATACTTTCAAGCGAACACAAACCAGATTTTTTCAACAATTTTTCACCCAGCAAATTAAGCGTCAAACAATTACTATTTGTTAATACGAAATCAACTTTGGACGAAATCAATTTTTGACGGTTGCCATGTATGGAGGAGTACCATCATTACTTCGCATTGCTAATTGCCGGAGTATCAAAGCATCAAAAGACGAAAATTCTATTCATATTGAAAACTACTAACAACGAATATTCAGGAGACTATTAGAACCAATAAAATCGAGCTCTCTAGCAGTCTGTTTTCCAAATGTAAGCATTAGAAAATCAATACAAAATTAAAAGCTGTTAAAGCCGATAAAAATTCAAATTTTAAACTCTTTTTGGAAATTTTTGACGGTCGCCATGTACCATACCATCTATCACAACTTCTTCACCCTTTTCGTTACCAGAGTACTGAAGTTTCAAATGATATCAAAAAATGAATTTAACTCAAAACTACATTTGAGGTTCTCAGAGCCAAGGACTAACCCTGGCCCTGTAGGAAGCTACAGGACTCGAAATACTCCTGATCCGACAATCTTCCAAATATCAGGACCCCCAACGTCCTTCAAATGGTTTTTATCCTAGAACCCTCCAGACTTTTCAAATAAGACGACCTTTCAATTACATCGTGGCCTGCCACTTTTTGGCCCAAACAATTTTGGGTAGCTACAGATCCGAAAGTCTTTCAAAACTGCTGGTTTGACAACGTTTTAATGGCTTCTGGTCCTACGAAGTAACGCTGAAGACTTTCCAACAACTTCTGGTTCAAGGAACTGTTATTTGTTCCAGGTCCGTCGGACTTCCGTTCCAGTGGGTATCTCTAGTGAATCTTGGTTTTACGAACTTCCAGTAGATTATGGTTCGTTGACTATCTGTCTCAGTATCTTCTAACCGTGACCAATGACCCATCGATCGCCAATTGATGATTCGGATCAGTTGCTTTAGAAGATTATGCTTTGCGTAACCCTATCTTCAGTATATTGTCAAAGGGTAAAAGGAGATGCTTCAATCCATGATTACCCAGTTTTTTTTTTTTTTTTTGTAGCGGCCCACCACACTCCCCCACACCAAAAGGCTCAATTGAGCCCCCTGGTAATGGACGCTACTGTTCTCAGCATGTCTGGCAGCAAAATGATAATAAGAGTAAACGCGAGCAAATTTTAATCATGCTGAGAACACAAATATTTATAATGTCGTGCGAGGAAATGTATTATTTAACTAAATTGACTACAATATGAAATCTCAATGGAAAATAATTTCCTTTGAAGAGATTCATTATTCGATATTTACTAATATACTATTTATTTATTGCTAATTTTATTATGTTATGTTCAATAATTTTATAAGATAAAATACAAACTACAAGATTTTTAAGAAAAATAATATTAGATATTAACGCTACAAAAGTACAAAAGGTAAACAAAACAAAGACTGGTTGATGATCGACTGTTTTAATGGTTCAATTTTTCTTTCAAAAGCTGTATCACTTTGGTTTTGAACATGGAACGATTGGTTATGTTTTTAATATCCGTTGGTAAGGTGTTGTATTTAGTAGGTCCAATAAATGAAATTCTTTTTTGCCCTAATGATGTTGTGGATCGGCTTCGTTGCAAGAAATCTGACTGGCGAGTGTTATGAGTTCGCAACCCCGTAGTAAAATGGAGGTTTTGAATATTTTCAATTGAGTGTAGATTATCATAGACATATACAACAGTTTGCAAATCACAGAGTTCAGATATTGGAAGAACGTTATGCGTTCTTAAAGAGTAAAGCTGAAGGGTAGGGAATAACAAAGGGAGCTTTAAGATGTTTTTCAAGCATCTATTCTGGAGCGTTTGAAGTTTCTGTAAGTGGGACAAGGAGGCTCTTCCCCATATCATAATAAGGTAGTTCAATTGAGAGTGGATAAACGCAAAATAAAATTTAAAGAGAACATGTTGTGGAACAAAATTTCTCAGTTTCCAAAGAACACCGCAAAGAGGAGTAATTTTTTTTTCCAAGTGTTCAATGTGACGATTCCATGAGAGAGTTTCATCTAAGTAAATTCCCAAGTATTTAAAATAACTAACTCTCTCAATAGTATTTCCATTCATAGCTGGGTCATTAGTACGAAGTAGCTTTTTATGCGAAGAACGAAACAACATGTATTTTGTTTTAGTATAATTTAGTGAAAGTAGGTTTGAATTGAAATATTTTGAAAGCAGTTTTAGGTCGTCTTCAATGTGCTGAATTATAATATCAGGTGAAGTTTCAGAATAAAAAATTGCTGTATCATCGGCAAATAAACGTGCTGTGCCTTTAAGTTGAAGGTTACATAAATCATTGACATATAAAAGGAAAAGTAATGGCCCGATATTACTCCCTTGTGGTACACCGATATCAATATTTCTTAATTCGCTTCTTGTGTTTTCAATAGCCACAAACTGCTTGCGACCTTCTAAGTAGCTACGAAGGATATTATTTGCTGTTCCTCTTATCCCGTATTTATACAGTTTGGACAATAATATGTCATGATTTAGAGTATCGAAGGCTTTTTTGAGATCCAAAAATAGTGCCCCAACAATATTTTTTGACTCTATTTTACATATGATGGAGTCAACTAATTCTGAGATGGCAATTTGAGTGCTCGAACCTGATCTAAATCCATATTGCAGTTTATAAAGTATATTGTTCTGATTTAGAAAGTCTACAATTCTATTAACAAGAAGCTTCTCGAACACTTTACTAAAAACGCTTAAAGTCGAGATAGGGCGATAGTTATTGACGTCAAGCAAATCGCCAGCCTTAAAAACAGGGATGACTTTCGCAATTTTTAGACAGTTCGGGAAAACTCCTGACTCCAAAATTTTATTAAAGTATTGTGTAAGTATGTGCGAGAATGTTTCGTGGTTATTTTTCAAGACATTAACAGGGAAACCATCTGGTCCATGACCCTTTTTATTTTTAAGTGAAAAAATTACAAGTCGAACCTCGTTTACACTAGCGGGCCGTAAGAATATTGTATTTTCTACCTGTTCGATTTGAGTCAAATGATCATTTTCAGTATTTACTGGAATCTTTTCAGCCAGGTTCTTTCCAATTGTGGAAAAGTGTTTGTTAAATTTCTCACAAATCTGTGTACTATTGGTTATAACACCTCTTTCATCTGAAAGGTTAATTGAGGAAGTCGTTTTAGATTTACCTAAGAGCGTATTAATGTTTCTCCAGAGCTTTGAATGTGGTGAATTATTTAATAAGCGCTCGTAATAGAGCCTTTTACATTCTTGTTTTTTTGAACTCAATTTTTTATTTATGTGAATTAGCATCTCTTTTAAATTGATATCATTTGGATGCTTTTTCGATCGTTTTAAATAATTCTCTTTTATTTTGATGAGTGTCCAGAGGTCAAATGTCATCCACGGACAGCAATTTCCTTTAAGTTTTACCCTTTTATTAAGTGTTCGAGAAGAAATTTTCACAAAGCGATTGTAAGTTGATGTGTTTTCTTGTAGGCCTTCATCAACATTTTCTGGTAGTTGAATACTGTTTAAATAATTCACAAATAAGCTGTTTAGTTTAGCGTTATCAACTATCTCTTTCCTAAGAATTGTTACATTTTTATCACATAATAAATTGAATGATGTGAGTATTTGTAAATGGTCACTAACATCAGAAAAGATTGTATCATTTTTCAATCGATCTAAGTCAATTTGCTTCGATATAACGTGATCTAGAATATTCTGAGTTGTTGGCCTAGTAGGAAAGGTGTTTGTACAAGCGTATCCAAAAGATTCTAAGATAGATCTATATTTTGCTACGGTATTCAGGTTAATCAAATTCACAGGAACGTTTAGGTCACCGACAATGAAGCAGGAGTGATTATCAGCAACAGACGTTAGAAGAGATTCAATTTGATCACAAAACATGTTAAACGGGAATGAAGGGGGTCTATATACGCCATGAACACAAATTACTTGACCACTTGTACAAATTTCGACACTAATTCGGTGAAAGCCATCAAAAGTTATATTTTCAGTAGTTTTAAATTTCAAATTTGTCTTTATATACATAGTTGGAGCACTTCTTCTAATGGGCGACCGTGTGATGTTTTCAAAGCTTGATCATAGTCGCATCAAAACCTTCTCTTATGGATTCCTCGATTACCATTTGGTGTAAAGTTTGCACCGGCAATCTTCCAATGCCCATGGATCGAACAATCTCCGGAATATTCGTGCTGTTGATCGTTTATTTTAGTGACTGATCCGACTTCATGACACGTTACAACGTTGCGCCATTCAATCGCTTGTTTGAAAACGACTATTCTTTGTGGTCACAACCCTCCCTTATTTTTTTTGCCCTAGTTACTTCAAGTAACTCTCCTAACCCAATGGTCTTCCCAAGAAGATGATGCCTTTCGTAACCCTATTTTCATTGTATGATCAAAGGAGAGGTCTACTATTAGTCAATTTCTAGTGGACGGCCGTGTGGGCCTTCCGAGCTTGATAACTTCATCAGGCCTCCTGACGACCCTTTCCAATGTACTCGATTGCCGTTTGGAGTAAAGTTAGCACCGGGGTCCTTTCAACGTTCTTGAATCTCGGGTATGACCGTGCGGTTGATTAGAATTTATGACAAGTAACGACATGTTTGCGCTGATTTTAACTGGAATTGCTTGTTTAAAAACGACCATTTATTGTGATCCTTGTCATGGATTTTCAATACATATTTAGGTACCAGATTTATTTTGGTTGTAAAGCACTTTTAATTGTACCTTCTTGTTATCCCACAAATCTGGCTATGATAAGTAGATTTTGAGAAATTTTGCGTCCATTAGAAGCTTCGAGGTTTTACTCGAAACAGTTTCAAGATTCAAGGAGTGAATTAATTTTTGTCTTGTATGCATCCTTCGGTGTATATCTTTATTCAGGTTTAGAAGAAAATGGATTTGGATATATAACCTTGAACGCCGCGAAAACTTTATTTCCAGAATTTTTCATCGACCGTTTCTTGTGAAGCCTTATTATAAACCTCTCTGCAATTCAAAATTTTCGATGGTAGGAGATTGCGACACAATTGGAATTTAAAAATTTCGTGTACCGTGTATAAGAGAATTTCAAAAATCTTCAGAATATATTGGGTACTTCACTTAAACATTTAAAAAATAATTTTCAAAGATTTAAGACAACCTTCCAATTTGGATTTCGATGTACGTAGTTGAAGAAGAAAATTTCCAATGCCAAATCGTTAAGTCTCGGGTATGAAAACCACTTTTAAAAGACACCTTTAATTGAATTGCATTTTTTCGATGTGTCACATCTAATTCACCCTATAAAATCGGACTCTAAATGGATAATCTTACGACCGGGGGCCAGGAGAAATTGCCCCTTTATGGCAGCTGCTGTTTCGTTTCGACGATGCCGTTCAGGTTCTTCTATTAATAACCGAATGCCAAGGTATGAACCTGAAAAATGGCATCACAGCTCTTCACAAGACTACATACCATCTCTAGAACACACTACTGAGAGAAAAGCTGGGAATGTTGTCCTTGCTTTATTGCTTCCAGTACAGAGATGAAGAACTACTATAATACAAAACTATCTGGCTCTTTTGGGAAGGTAGCAGCAATAGAATGAGCTTTCCCGAATGAATGGCAACAGCAGTTTTCCGAAGGCTTGAACTTAAAATTGGAACAGAGAACGGTGATAAAATTTTGTCTCACCTGGGATGACCCGAGCAATGAAAATAAACATTGCGAAATGCAATGTCCGATCTGGGAAAAGTTTTTCAAAAAAAGTTTTATCATTCAACGTTTCGAGCTTAAAATTCGTCTTTTTCAAGGAATTTTTCAACGATATATAAGTAAATTAAAAAAAGGACATTTTATGATCCTTTAACGTTCCCCGGACCTGATCGGGTTATCCAATGAATGTGACCGATGTCATGTGTCCCATATATTTCTATCCGGATGTCGCCGCCCGGAGAAAGGTTGATGGTTTGTCTTATTGCCGATGTCTGACATCGTCGGAAATAAACCGGTTGCAGCAATGCTACATTCATGTGTATGCCGGTAGTCTATCTTTGGGAGCAGCGAGCGCACAGATACACCCGGAGGAATTCCAGGAAGTCATAATAAAACTGATGTGATTAATATTGCACGTGTACAACTGCTACCGCCCGTTTTCGTTTTGGAGAAGAAACTGACAGTTTCAAATGGAACAATTTTAACCTGGTAGCGACACATTCTGCGGGAGCTAAATATTTAAATGTGGCAATTTTAAGCTATTTTGAATTGGTCGGAAGCTTCATTTATGGTATTTAAAATTTTTCGATTCGAGATAACTCTAATTAATCTAACTTAACGTTTCGATTGCCAAATTAAATTTCTTCAAGGTTAGTTTGAGTTTTATTTGAACTGTTCAGCAACTAAATTTTGTTTCAGCACTAAAAATTTCTTTTTAACATTTTCAAGAAATAAGAAAATCTATCAACAGTTGGATCACTGCTTTGAAGACAAAAAAAAATTAAGGAAAATTTTTTCCAAGCTCCTTCCGAAATTCACCACAATTTTAGTGGAAAACTGCCAAACAAAAATGCAGGTAAAGAATTTGCAGCCCACCAAGGCCGGATTAAAGGGGAGGCAAAAGGGGCAATTGCCCCGGGCCCCCCGGCTCAGGGGGGCCCCCCGAGGGAAAAAACAGTTTTTAATCGTACTACTACAAATCCATGTAACTTCAATCATCCATGAAAAGAAATCAAATCTAGAAAATCGGAATGAAAACTTGAAATATAAAAACTAAAGGGCCCCCGTGAAATAATATCTAGATTAGTTTTTGTCTTAAAAAAGTTAAGGGGGTCCCCTAGAGTAAGCCGTGAAGGAGCTCTCCCACATTTTGGGAGCTAAGAATATCTAAATCTTCTGGACAAAACCGAATTCGAAAAAAAAAGGAGGGTATGAGGCAAAACACCTAAAATTTTCATTTTTCTTCTGAATCAAAGCAATCGAAAGATTCCTTTTAATTCAACCACGGTACGAATATGTTTCGATTTTTTATCGAAACATATCAGTAACGTTATTCTGTAAAGAACAGGTAAAATAAAGAAAACACATCTTCTCATTTTCATTACATTCAAACGTCTTGCACAACAATAATGATTGTTGTAACGTTAAGTTTTCAAGTGTTTACTGCACTTAAATAGCAGCTAATTTCGTTTTAAACATTTCAGAATTTTACCCGGGTAGTATCCGGGTTATACTGCGTATTATAATAACTTTTCACCTTTCTACCATTATTATTGAAATTTTCATTGGTTTATAAATAACCCTTTTCCCTCCCTATTTTTGAAAGTAAAATCTTAAAAAAACCTGTAGATGCTTAAATTGGACCAATCGACAGTACAAGGTTTCTTTATTGAATTTCCATCCAAATTTCTGTCTTAGATTTGAAATTAGTATTGGAACATTTTCAACTGATTTAACCAAAATTTTATCACCTACTGAAGTAAATATCCTGAATTCAGCATATCATTTTCCAAATTATCATTCTCAAATTATCATAAAAATGATCTGATAGTTGAGTTGCTAGTATCATTGAGTGATTTTCTTAATATGAATATTTCTATGATCTTTTTCCAGATTCAATTCATTGGGATTTTCGAGTCTTATATTATTTCTTCAGTAACTGAAGTTCAGTTTCATCATTTTTATGAATTTTGAAAATTCAGGATCTTTGTTTAAGATACTAAACTCAATTGGATTCCTTATCTGATTTTTTTTCAATGATAACTGATTCTGTGTTTTAAACATTAATTCTTTACTCTCAATTTTTTTCAACCGATCATTTTTGCACTAATACCCTTTTGGCTTTGAGGACATCGAATGAAACTTTCTTCACATTTAGAATAACAATTTGATAAAAAAAATTTTTTTATCTGATTAGAATCATATTCAAAACCATCTCATGAAAAGATTTTTTTTGGTGTTTCAAAGACAAAGAATTGAAATTCACACTTGGTGCAATTTTTGCTTTTGCTCTGATTGTAACTTTGTATCTCTTTAAATTTAATTCATACTTTATTTCTCAAAACTTGATTTGAAATCATGATTTAAATTTGAGACACTGAATTTTGGTTCTGAATATAACGTGTTTAAAGTTTTGAATTCTTTAACTCTTATATCTGTATCTCTATGGAATGTGGATTTAATTATTTTGTTTAGTTTTATTTAAATTTTGTTTTCTATGTTTCAAATCTTCATGATTCTTCCTAATTGTCACTAGGTAAATATTTCTCGAATAAGCACAAACCAAACGATCGATGATGATATGAAAATCTTTTAAAATATCTATCCGATTTTTTTTTTAAATGAGATAATTTTAGTTAAGGGTGATAAGGGTTTTTAAAAAAATGAGAATTTAATTTTACAATTTGCAGCTTCCTCAGAGTTTTCATTTCTAAGAAATTTCTAAACTCTTACAATGTTTGCACGTAATTGATTAACAATTTTTGTTTGAAGATACCAGGAACTTTTTTCTACGCAGACAACATGGCTATTTGAAGCTAGTTTACACGTTTAAAAGGTTTTGTATTTTCCGGGTAGAATTTGAAAAAAAAATCGAATTATAGGGGCCCCCCGAGAAAAATTGCCCCGGGCCCCCCGATGGCTTAATCCGGCCCTGCAGCCCACCAAAGCTTGAGGTCGAACCCTTTCGAAGGGAACTATTTGCCGAAACTATTTTTAATTAAAATCAGAATCGAAGAAGTAGAAAAAAAGCCGGGCGCCTTAGAAGTTTTTCGCCCAACTCACAAACACTGACCGTTTCCGACAATCGGAAAACACACTTTATCAATCGAGCCAACCTCAAAGAAATCGAATTCCGATTCCCGGGGTGCATTTGCATTTGAACGCCGAGAATTCTTTCCTTTTTCTCAAGATTCTTTCTCTTCGAGTTGGTTCCGACTGTTAAATCAAGAAGAAAAAATTCGCTCTACGGTTCTAAAAATCGGAAAGATTTATGACCAAATCGGGCAGCCGCCGGGCATGTCACTCAAAGAAGTGAGTGGTCTCCCCAACTTCCAAAAAAAAAAAATAGGAACCGAAGAACATCTTGGGTGGTAAAATTGGGGGAAAACGCAGCTCAGAATTGATGCACCGATGTTTTTTTTTGGGTACGGAATAAATTTGGTGTTGACCGATCCAGCTAACAACTTAAGGGGGGGACTTTGGAGCAGTTTGACAGATGACAGGTGGATATGAGCTTCTCTACACCGGGTTGGCAAAACAAACCGGAGAAGTCTGATATATTGAAGTTGTTTCACTGTCTAAACTAGTCTGGTGATTCCACATCAAGATGTTATTGCTAATGAATCATTTGTTCTTAGAAATATTATACAAATGGGTCAGACGTTTGTCATTTTCACAAATTTGTTCTAATTTTGTAAGATGTTTAGACGCAACGTATAATATATTACATTTGTAGCTTAACATAGAACTTGATTGCATTTAATAAATTCAGTATTTAAATATTTGACTATGATAGGGGGATGCACTTTGATGGACAAATTTTGCTACAACAAACGTTGATAACTCAAAATGTGTTGATCTGCCAAGCTTTCTTTTAACTTTGCAAGATGTATTTGGACGAACGTTGAAAGTTTTATGAAAATGGACTTTGGACAAAGTTGCGGCCAAAGTTTTTTACTGAGACCTGAGATTTAACATATGAGCCCTGAGAATCATTTGTAACATATGTCTCACATCTTACGTCTTATGTCTTATGTCTTATGTCTTATGTCTTATGTCTTATGTCTTATGTCTTATGTCTTATGTCTTATGTCTTATGTCGTATGTCTTATATCTTATATCTTATGTCTTATGTCTTATGTCTCATGTCTTACGTCTTACGTCTTACGTCTTACGTCTTATGTCTTACGTCTTACGTCTTATGTCTTATGTCTTATGTCTTATGTCTTATGTCTTATGTCTTATGTCTTATGTCTTATGTCTTATGTCTTATGTCTTATGTCTTATGTCTTATGTCTTATGTCTTATGTCTTATGTCTTATGGCTTATGTCTTATGTCTTATGTCTTATGTCTTATGTCTTATGTCTTATGTCTTATGTCTTATGTCTTATGTCTTATGTCTTATGTCTTATGTCTTATGTCTTATGTCTTATGTCTTATGTCTTATGTCTTATGTCTTATGTCTTATGTCTTATGTCTTATGTCTTATGTCTTATGTCTTATGTCTTATGTCTTATGTCTTATGTCTTATGTCTTATGTCTTATGTCTTATGTCTTATGTCTTATGTCTTATGTCTTATGTCTTATGTCTTATGTCTTATGTCTTATGTCTTATGTCTTATGTCTTATGTCTTATGTCTTATGTCTTATGTCTTATGTCTTATGTCTTATGTCTTATGTCTTATGTCTTATGTCTTATGTCTTATGTCTTATGTCTTATGTCTTATGTCTTATGTCTTATGTCTTATGTCTTATGTCTTATGTCTTATGTCTTATGTATTACGTCTTACGTCTTACGTCTTACGTCTTACGTCTTACGTCTTAGGACTTGTATCTCAGGTCTCAAGACAATTCCCAGGTCTCTTGTTCGACGTATAAGGTCTCAGATTTCTGTTCAAGTCTAAGTCTCTAAACCAAGAGCTGATCCTAGTACCAAATTTAAAAAAAATCACATTTTATCGCAATTAGCAAGGTTATTATAATTTTTGAGAATTAACACGTTTTCTGCACGGTTTTTACACAGAATGTATCCCCCGTTTATGAAAATTAAAATTTATGCTCTTTCTTGAAGTTATAATGGATTGTTCAATGTAATTCTAAAAACTAAAAGATCCAGCAATAATCAATTCTACTACTTCAAGACATTTGAAGGTCGTTTGTAGGGTGGCTCTATAAAAATAAGCTCTCTATCTTCATTATAAATTGATTTTGTAATTTGGAAAAAAATCACAAAAAAACATCTGTTGATGTCAAAGCTCCGAACTTCACCTTTAGTATCATCTAAGACATGTGAATTGAAGATCCGGTTTTCAAGTTAAGGCTTTCTTCTACACCCACCCATAAACAAAGATAACTAAGACACACGCAAAATGAACTTTTGACAAGTTTCCATGATAAAATTTTGGGCAAACTCTACAGAATATCAATTTTTGAGATTTTAGTTTCCTGAAGTAAAAACTAGAAAAAAGTGAAGTAAAATAAGAAAGAAAGTTATACTCTCCAATCACTGAAGATTTTCTAGGCCAAATTTCTTTGAAGAACTACTCCATTAAATATTTTCGGGACAGTCAAAATTTAGGTATACAGCAATGATGTGAAGATTGAAGCTCAATCATCTTAACCAAAAAAACCTTAAATTAATAAAGTAAATTTTGAAGGTTTTGCTTAAAGCTTTCTCCTTAAGGGGGTGGTGTATCACAACTTTTCGACGTAAATAAGAACAGTTTATCACGTGTCTTACCTACAAATGATGCGCAATTTGCAAGGATCAATCTACTAAAAATGTTCTGGATTAGTAGATTTTTGGAATGGAAAAAAATATTTAATCAAATAGAGGACTGGAGGGTATTCTGAGCAAATCTATTATTTGCTCTATAACTTATATGATTTGCAATAAAGTAGCGTTTGAGTGACCTTCTGATATTTCATGGACAATTTTGTCCAAGTAAAAATGCAAGGCAAAGCTAAAACTATAAGCATGTTAGAATTTAAGTTCCACACCGATGCAATTTTCGGACGCTTGAAAAGAAGTTGAGATGCCTTGCATTACAATTTCCCGAACTTTTTAAACGAACCTCACTTGCCGGTTAATCGATTTCCAACGATTGAATTCAAGCTATTTACATATTTACAACAACGTTCAAATTGGTTCTCAACTGGATTTCTATGAAGCGCAAAACGTTCCAACATTCTTTTGATCTTGACCACTCACGAGCTCGCTTAAGTAGTCCACTTGCAAAATTTCATCCTTTCGAAGGCTGTTTGCTTCGACTGACAGCACTCCGTTCCGATATTCGGAACTTCTACTAGCAATTGGTTTCATCCAGTCCGTTTAAACCTAAATCCGGGAAAAATAAAAACACCAAACGAAGTAATGCAATCGGCACTAATTATGCAGCAAGTGGGCGCACAGGAATAAAGGTGGGCTCAATGATCACATTTATACACTTGACTTCTGCCTTGATTCTCTAGCTGCAACCAGAATGGGATGTAACAAACCGAAAAGGATTCAGGAAAATTCGCAAATTCATACAAAGTTCCTACCCATTGGAGCGAGAACGCGAATCCAACTACAAAGATACCGATTTCCCAAAAACCGGTACTGGTTGGCACTCTCGGAAAACTGAAAATAAAATCTACATCGTAAGTCTAGGCACATCCGGAGAGGGAAATCGAAGACGAAAACAAAGGGAAGAGACTCCCGGAAAGGGTTGTTTCGTGACTGTGAATATTGCACACTGTTTCCCAAAGAACGACAACATGCATGCAATTCGGGGAACGGGCGGACGGAATTGAATGTTAATTATAGGTGAGCCATATGCACTTGGGTAATTTTTGCTTCTTTGTTGGGAGAAATAATCGGCCGAAAGCTGGCCGAAGCACGGAACGGTTTTAACGCGACTTACGCGATATTGCAATGTTTTTGGGCGTCGTCGGTCGTCCTCGGGGGACGCATTTCCTTCCGTTCTTTTCGTGTATTTGTATTGGGGTTCGTTGTTTTCTGGCGACGTTGCAAGATCATTCAACTGCTAATTTTATGCACGGAAGCCCCGCAGGACTCACCTTTGATAATTTCTGGTCCGGTGTCTGTGGTACCAAGGGCCGGTCTTACAAAATTAGCTGTTTTTGCTTCTGAAAGCTACCGAAAATGTGTCTGTAAATTAACCATTTGATCTGTTTCTGCTTTTATCATTTTGAAAATCAAGTAAGTTAAAACATAGGGGCTTATTATAAGGCTTCAAAGGTAAACGGATGAAATTTGTTCGAAAATATACTTTGGACAGCGTTCGGGGTCAAGTTTCGCATTCAGTTTTTCGTAAACCTAAAGCAAGATGTATCTAACGATATATACAAGACAAAAGTTCGTTGACTCTTTCAGTTTTAAAACGGTTTGAAATTAAACCTCAAACAACTGAAGGTTCTTTGCAGCCAAAATAACTGGTATGTACTTAAAATCCCTAACAAGGACCAGGGTAAATGGTCGTTTTCAAACAAGTAATACCAGTTCAAATCAGCGTAAATATGTCGTTACCAGTCATAAAGAAGAATCAATCGCTAGAATAAACGATCATTCCCGTGATTCAGGTGCGCTAGAAGATTACCGGTGCCATTTTAACTCCAAATGGTAATCGAAAGGCATCTTCTTCTTTGGAAGACCCTCTAGTCAGAAGCTACTAGAAGTTACGAGGGTAAAAAAAAAGGTCGTTTTCAAAACAAGTGATTCTGGCCTAAACCAGCGCAAACATGTCGTTACGTGCCAAAAAGTCGGATCAGTTGTTAAACTACCAACAGCACAGTTATAGCGTAGATTCATGAACTTTAGAAAACTTCCGGTGCCATCATAACTCCAAACGGTAATCGAGTAAACTAGAGAAGGTTGTGCCGGGATAAGGACGGAGGCATCCTGACGGACAATCGTGAGGTGATCAAAAGGTGGAAGCAGCAATTCGATGAACACCTGAACGGCGCACATGCAGGAGATCAAGACAGTGGGGGAAGGTACATCGCCGGCATAGCCAACGACGAAGAGGAGCCACTCTCAACGATGAGTGAAGTTAAGGAAGCCATTCGCCAGCTGAATAGAAACAAGTCGGCTGAGAAGGATGGCATCGCAGCTGAACTCATCAAAATGGGCCCGGACAGGTTGGCCGATTGCCTACACCGGTTGATAGTCCGGATCTGGGACATAGAACAACTACCGGGGGAGTGGAAGGAGGGGGTAATATGCCCCATCTACAAGAAGGGCGACAAATTGGACTGTGAGAACTACCGAGCGATCACTGTCCTCAATGCCGCCTACAAAGTTCTGTCCCGAATCCTACTCCGCCGCCTAACGACACAAGCAAACAGATTCGTGGGAGTCATCAGGCCGGCTTCATGGAGGGACGGTCAACGACGGACCAGATATTCACATTACGGCAAATCCTCCAAAAATGCCGGGAACACCAAGTCTCTACGCACCATCTATTCATCGACTTCAAAGCCGCATACGACACGATCGACCGTAACGAGCTATGGAAAATCATGGACGAGAACGGCTTTTCCGGGAAGCTGATCAAGGCGACGATGGATGGAACGCAGTGCTGTGTGCGGATTTCGGGTGAATTGTCGAGTTCATTCGAATCGCGCAGAGGGCTTCGACAAGGTGATGGTCTATCCTGCATGATGTTCAACGTGGCGCTAGAAGGTGTTATTCGACGAGCGGTGGGCGAAATGCGGGGCACGATTTTTCTCCTTCTCCTTTTCCTCTATCGCCAACTTCAGACTGGTACGGACTGGTCGCGACACATTTCACTCACTATGTTTTCAGCGTTCAAATTTTGAAGTTGTTGACGCCTTGAGTTGAACCTGGGGCAGACAAAGATAGCATGTTCTGCCGATTCCTCCATCTCTACGCATTCCGGGCAATAAGGCGAGCTGATAAGCTTAAACCGATGAAGGTATTGCTTAAAGCACCCATGACCCGAAAGGAACTGCGTCAGGTAGAA
Source organism: Uranotaenia lowii (assembly GCF_029784155.1). NCBI lineage: Eukaryota > Metazoa > Arthropoda > Insecta > Diptera > Culicidae > Uranotaenia > Uranotaenia lowii. The sequence continues at coordinate 47,216,045 of NC_073691.1, forward strand.
GTTGACCTCTCCATACTTCCGATTTACCCAGTCTGAAAGTCTCGGGATTAGCCTATGCGTCCATCTTGCGTTGTTCGATGCGTCCCATTGCTCCTGCCACTTGAGCATTGACGCTGCTCGTTGAATATTACGCACTCCTCTAACAGCTCTTGCTTTGTAACATTCCATATCCTCCGCCAGAGTTATGTCGATGGGAACCATGCCCGCGATGACAAAAGCTGCATCTGCTGATATGGTCCTGTACGCACAGGAAACTCGCATGGCTATCAACCGATGTGTGCTCCGTAATTTGGATCTGTTGCGCTCTACCTCTATCGCGGAGCTCCAGGCCGCTCCTCCGTATCGTAGTTTCGACAGTGCTACGCTCGCAAGGAGACGTCTCTTGCTACTCTTTGGACCATGGCAGTTCGGCATAATCCAGGCCAATGAATCTATGACTTTCGATGCACTTTCGCAACAGTATTTGACATGCGCACCAAAACTTAAGCGATGGTCGACCATTACTCCAAGGTATTTCAGCTGCTGTTTCGAAGATGTCGTGTGCCCTCCAACAGTAATCTCCATGTGCGGCACAACTCTTTTATTGGTCACGAGCAGAACTTCAGTTTTATGGTGAGCTATTTGAAGCTTAACTCCCTCCATCCAGATGCCAACCCTTTCTACGGACACCGTTGCAAGGTATTCTACCTCCTCGATTGTTTCGCCTGTAATCATGAGCACGATATCGTCAGCAAATCCGACTATCTGCACGCCTGCTGGTAGTTTCAGCGTTAACACCTCATTATACATGGCATTCCAAAGCACAGGTCCGAGTATGGAACCCTATGGAACACCCGCTGTTAGGGCAGTAGATCGTATCCCAGTTTCGGTTTCGTACGTCAGGATTCGATTTTCGAAGAAGCTTCCTATTATCCTGCAGAGAGTATCGGGAACAAGTATCCTGTGAAGCGCTTTGGCAATCGCTTCCCAGCTGGCATTGTTGAAGGCATTCTTAACGTCGATCGTCACAATGGCGCAGTGACGAACACCTGTCCGCTTCTTTTTATATGCGGGCTTCGCGTGCTCTGTCACCATACGGATGGCGTCCACCGTAGATCTCCCTTTCCGAAAACCGAACTGTCTGTCCGACAGTCCACTTCCGCCTTCTGTGTAGATAATAAGTCTGTTTAATATTATCCTCTCCAGTAGCTTACCAAGGGTGTCCAGCAGACAAATGGGTCTATATGATGATGGATGCCCAGGGGGTTTCCCAGGGTTCGGTAGCAGCAACAACTTCGCCGTTTTCCACGAATTGGGAAAAGATCCCTCGTCGAGACACTTTTGTAGCACCACTCTGAAGGTATCCGGAATGGTCTGTACCGCCACCTTCAGCACTGCATTTGGGATTCCGTCCGGACCAGGGGCCTTATTCACCGCAAGTTTCTTAGCGATAGTGGCCACTGCGTCGGGCCATGCTGCGGGAAAAGATGTGCAACGATCTCTCTCAGTTTTTCCGGACACTTTTCGGTCGGCGACCTTGGGCCACCGAATCTCGCCAGTGCAACTCTATAGGCTTGGCCCCATGGGTTATCAGATCCAGTCAACTTATCTGCTTTGCCGATGACATTGATATAGTCGGCAGATCATCTGCGGCGGTGGAAGACATCTACCGCAAACTGAAACGCGAAGCAGGAAGGATTGGGTTGATGATTAATACGTCCAAGTTGAAGTACATGCTGGCCTGCGGATCCGAGACCGACCGAACCCGCTTGTCCAGTAATAACAAGGTCACGATCGACGGCGACGAGCTGGAGATAGTCGAAGACTTTGTCTATCTCGGCTGGTGACCGCAGACAATGACACCAGCCGTGAGATCCGGAGGCGAATTATCAGCGGAAGTCGTGCCTACTATGGACTCCACAAGCAACTGCGGTCGAGAAGACTTAGCCCTCGCACGAAGTGTAACCTGTATATGACGCTCATTAGACCGGTTGTTCTTTACGGGCACGAGACATGGATATTGCTCGAGGAGGACCTGCGTACACTCGGAGTATTCGAGCGACGAGTGTTAAGAACCATCTTTGGCGGCGTACGGGAGAACGGAGTGTGGAGGCGAAGGATGAACCACGAGCTCGCGCGACTCTACGGCGAACCCAGTATCCAGAAGGTGGTGAAAGCTCGAAGTTTTAAAAAAATCCGAGACAGATTGTTAACAGATCTGGGCGTTTCCTGAAGTTGGCTCCTTAGTAGAAGTTTTCGACATCTGTAGGCCATATACATACATCAATTTCATTTCTTTCTAAAGCGACGAAAACTACACAAATTGGGCGCTATTCGACATTTTATTTGTACCTATCGGAAGACTGCAAGAGATTGCAAGATTTTGCACTCATGCTTTCAAATCGTTGTCAGCAAAAATATTTTCCAGTTCTCTCATTGTTCAATATTACTCAATTTGCATCTAACCTTTAGCCATCTGGATACATTGCTGGTTGCAGAGAGAACATTAAGATGATTTTCTTACTTGAAAATCGAGCAGAAGTAAAATCATTCAAAAATTAACTAAACATACCAAAATTATATCCGATTTAAACTGACTTCAGACGACATTTCATACAATCTTTTTACTGGAGATGTACCGAATAGTGGTATTCGGCGAACGGCCGAATACCGAATATTGACCTTTTCAACTATTCGGCCAAACGAATATTCGGCCGAATATTCGGTCGAATATTCAGTTGAGTTTTCAATAGAAATACTTTTATTTCTACTTCCATTTCTAATACAAATCTTCTATTTCTGTCATCTGAATGGCCCTCTTTTTTTTTAAGTCGATTATATCCAACCAGATGTATTAAATCTTTTTTAAGTTGAGGTTTCTTTGATTTTCAGATGACTTGTCGCTTCTAGGACGTTCACAAAAGAGATTGGGTTCCAGTGAAATCTGGGACAAAACATATCAAAATAGGTTCCAAGCTATTTGAAATTACTTTTTTGACATCGAATTATATGAACGTCTAATTTTTGCTGGATGTCATCAAAATAGTTGCCAAAAAGAACGATTATCTTTAAACTTAAGCATACAAAACTTTCTACGACACGTATTTTAAAAACTTGAAAAAAGATCTGAACATAAACTAGGAATATTCTGAAACATACAAGAGGAAAAAGAAATAAAAGAACTTGAAATTTAAAGTTTTCATCGAATTACAACAGCAGTGTTCAAATCGTATCCAAAGAATAAATTTACTTTAAAAAATCGTTTTGTAACACAAAATTAAAAAAAAATCAAACACACATTTGTTTTTTTTTATTTGATTTAGCAATAAATCTTAATAAATCCGGGAAAAACTCGGAAGTTTTAAAAAAATATGTGGCCATCTTGGTCAGATTTAGTTTCTTTTGAAATCTTTATTTTATTTATGGGCAACCTGTATATATTAAGAAAATTTGGAACAAACGACAATCAAAGTATAAAGCTATCTACAGTGAAAATACACGGAAACATCTAAGACGTTTTACTGAAACCGTACATTTTTGATGATTTTGAAGTTTTTCAACATTAATTTTGGATATTTTATAAATTATCCAACATCAGTTAAAAAATTTGACAAATCTGATCTTGCATAAATTAAAAAAAATAAATATTCGGCCTATTCGGCCTATTCGGCCGAATACCTAGCTCAACTATTCGGTGAGCCGAATATTCGGCTTAACGGTTTTTTGGCGGTATTCGGCGCCGAATATTCGGCCGACCGAATATTCGGTACATCTCTACTTTTTACTATGCAGTTGAAATTGCGACTGTAGTCCTAGCCCTAGTCCTAATCATAGTGCTTGTCATAGTCCTCGCCCTAGTCCTTGTCCTACACTCATAGAAGAAGTTGCAAAAATCCAATGCCTATTAAGCAAATCTCTGTGCCGAAAATGCGCTGAAAATTGTACTCTGCCAAAGATGATATGATTGAAAAAGCACTACTAAGCTAAATCGTAAGACGTAAACTAGTCAAGCTGTAGCTCTTTAATTCAGTTAACTTCATCGAGTTGAATTCGCTGCAAGATTCTACGGAAGAAAACGCTCGTCGTGCCCCGATTAATGATGCTCGTACTGCCCCAGGAGGGCTTCTCATAATGCCCCTACAGTGTTGATTTTGAGCTATCTGCAAAAAAAAATCTAAAATGCATTTTGAAACGTTTTTATCTACTTTTTTCTAGTTTCAGTCAGTTAAGAAACAATGATGTAACTCACATATCGTAGTTTTTTTCTATGGTTAAATCTCTATTTAATAGTTTGGAAAATATTTGTGACATCTTGATAGGCAACCCTTGTGGAATCTTTCCCTTATCATAAATCTTACTTTTTTTTTCATTTTACAGGTATGTTCGTATTTTATTTGAACCGAAATGCCATGAATGGTAAGTTACAAACTATTTTCAAAGGAAATTACGAGAAAATGTTTAACAGCATTGATGCAGAAAGGATACTAGGCAAAATGTATCGTATTAAGTTAAACAAAAATCCGAAAATGATTGAGAATAGGCGTTTCTTGATGTTGACTCCCTAGTAGAAGTTTCCGACATCTACAAATCAGCATTGGAATTTCAGTAAAAAAAAACAAACACAAAATTTACAATTTGCCCGACGTTTCGGCCTTTGGTCTTGGCCTTCCTCGAGGCATATCTAAAGTATCTGAAAATTTTTAAATTAAGATGGCAAATTTTGCAAATTTTTGTTTGATGATTTGAAAAAAAAAAAGAAATTCTATGTTCGGACTAAATTTCCACAACAGAGAAAATGAAGAAAAAAATGTAGTAGAATTGTGGACTTGAAATAAGATTTCGAGGTTTTGGCTTCAGCTCTCGGCCGTTCATCAAAATATGATAAAGAATTTAAAATATTGAGTTTCGAAAAGAACATTGGTCTTGGTAGTTTTTGACCCTCATGAGGAGGTGGGAGAGGGTGGGGGGTTCATATTTTCAGCTTGATTTTCAGTTGATGTCCCGTGGAAAGCTTAGATTTTTCTTCAAAAGATTTTTAGTTTTATATATTTAAATTTCCTATCAACTGATCCAGTTATGTTGAAAAAGTTTCTCGGCGATTTCATTCTCAAAAAATCATAAAACGTCGTTTATTTACTACATCCGACATTTCGGTATGTTTATTTTTGCCTTTATCAAGGAATCTAGCGAGTTAAAATAAGTTTACAATTTTTTTAGATTAATTATTGTATCAGCTTATCTGATTTCTTACTTCTTATTTTTTAAAATTATGAGGAGAATACAAAATAAATATTATATAATTATATGTTGAGAACAAAACAAATCAAATGAGTAAAAAATGATATAATATAAAGCTATGTGTATTTTAAAAACTGTTAATTCTACTTACAGTAATTTTTCGTTTTAATTGTCCAGAATGTTCTTTTTTAAACTATGAAACTATCTTGAAGCAAAAGTTATCTCGTTATCTATGGTGTGAAAACAAAGAATATTGAATGAGCTTTGAGGTTGCGTGCAAGCTTCTATGGAATATTGCTACTTACTGGCTGAGCGTTTGGAAATCTATTGCAAACCAGCGATGTTTTCGTATGGTGATAGATTTTAAAATCTTTTTAAAAGATTCTTATAAAATAAGAACGTTTAGGTTTCCTGCTCGTTCTTTCGATTAACCACTATCACTTGTTATTGAATGTTGTGTATGAGTTGTATAATTTTGTGTATTAGTGTGTTGGTGTTTGTTTTGCATGGAGGTGTAAATATCGGCATCATGATACTTAGCCCTTCAGTATTAGTTTTTTTGTTGACAGTATTTCCGTTCCTTGCGATGTAACACATTTCAAGAATTTGAATCCCTAGGTGTATCTATGTCGATCTATTATTTTGGTCCTTTCCAAGTTGAATGAGTGATCTTGTTTGATGTCGTGGTGCAGAAGTGTTGTTTGTCCTTTTAAAGTTGCCATTCCTGGGTCGTGTTTGTCCGCTCCTTCGTTCCGTAGTTTGTCCAACGCCTTCTTGTTCGACTTGTGTCTTCCAATTCGTTCTTTTAGTGTATTCGTTGTCATGCTAATATACTGAGAATCGCAATCATTGCACGGTATAGTGTAAACAACGTTCGACGAATCATCCTTTGACTTAATATCTTTAACTTTTATCATGATCTGTTTTATTTTTGAAATCGATATGGCCGCTATTCTGGTTGTAGAGTAATCAGATTTCAAATTTTTTCCAATCTTATCTGTTAAACTTTTTCCAACTCCCCGTATTCCTTGATAAAGGCAAATAAACATGCCGAAACGTCAAATGTAATAAACAAACATCGTTTTATGATTTTTGATTTTGAAATCGCCAAGAAACTTTTTCAAAGATTTTTAATTTTAATATAATTAAAATCTGAGAAATACGTATAATGAAACTGTTGTGATAAAATTGCAATTAAATCCTCATTCTTCGTTTTTGCCGCACTTGTTTTTGTTTTGTGAATATTTTAAATGGTTAAAATAAGGTCCAAGGTTCGCATAATTGCCTGGGACAAGTAGGTACCAACATTGAACTCTGCTGTTCATGCATTTTGCTCTGGCCAAAAGGCAAATGGACACACGAGGGCCCCCCAGGGAAACATGCCACGGATTCTGCGGCTGTTGCTTGTGGTGGTCGGATTGTAAACCCGCTCTTCTCTCTTCTTCCCAATCCGTCAATGGTCCAGTAGTGTTGCCACCATGTTTGGTTGGTGTGACCGCCGCTCGCTGGTTACATTCTTCAAAATTCGTAGACCATGACGCCCGTTTGGATACTGACAGCCACCGCGCCGGTAGAACGGTCCGTTTTACCCCGCTCACAGTGCTCTTCCTACCCTCAGGTTCAGTGGATTTAAATGTATGGGAAATGTAGGCAATTAATTACTCTCTTTTTTTTTGTTGGTTTTGTTTTGTGACCCGGGAGCCGTCAACTGACGATGACAACGAACGACGAACGACGACGGAAGGTCTCGGACCAGATTCGACAGGTTTAATGTTTATGAAATGAGACAAATAGAGACGATGATGGAAGAACAATTGAGTCATCGGACGGAGGATGCTCAGCAACAAATTCGGCGGACGTCGAAACGTGAAATGGTTGGGTCGGAATTTTCGTGATGGTCCAGTTTTGCGACGACCTAGTAGGTACCTACTTGTTGGTTTTTTCGGCGATGATCTGATGAACCTATTCCCTCGAAAACAGAAGAGTGAGGAACGAGGCTCAGATAAATAGGTTGCGCGAAATTGCCCATTAGCATGGTTTTGTTCTGGTGCTGCTGATGGGTGACCCTTTTTCCGGCACTTGTTACTTACGATGAGGCACACTGATGATGGTATCGCAGAAGCTCATCAGTATCACCAGCTTTTTGACGGTTAGTCAATGTGAGCTTACTCGCTAATTCACAAATAACAGTACGATGATGGAAGCTTACAGCTTTACGATAACATTGTAACAACCCGACAAACGGTTTAGCGGTAGTATCTAATTATCATGACAAATCCATAACACATCATAAGGGAAGTTGAATAGAGGTCCAATTAACAGTAACTTACTGTGTCGGTAAACTCCACAGGTGAACATCGATCCTATCTTGTTCCGAAAATCTACAACGATAGATATAATAAAAAGTTCAAAACAAATTATCGTACCTTCATGTACTTTCATTTTTTCTTTATTTCCTATACTAAGTATCAACTCTTTGTCCATTTATGATGGACCATCGCGCATCATAAAATGGGGCCTCCATCCAGCGGCCTCCGTCGTCGGTTCAATATGAGTGACCTTTGGCGTGGAATTGGCGTTGTTGTAGCTATCGGTGTTATTCTGTGAATGGAACTACAACTAGCCGTTATGATGGCAGGTTTACTGTGGGAAAATGAACTTTAGGCGAGGCTCCCTGCCGGCGGGAATGGAGTGAAAAACTTTTACACTGGCCTAAACTTAACAATATCGAAAAATTTAGATCTTTTATGGACGATGAAATAAGGTTTGGTGGTTTTAGATTGGGGAGAAATTTTTTTAATTTGAAGCGGTTTTAAACAGGCTTGTTAAAAACTTTTATTTTTTTTCCTACAATCCTACATATGGATGAATACACTCTATTTAGTGTATTTGTATGGTGTGTATTCTAATGCCGCTCTAATTGGTCGCGAACCCATGTCGTATGAGGTGACTAAATTCAACAAAACTCCTCCTCATTAATGACTTGCGGAAACGAACTCGGATTGTGCACTTAAAGGGTGATACGGTCAAAATTTGGTCAAGGGAAAACGCGTGTAAATCGGTGAAATCGTTTATTTTAAAAATCAAATTAAATTTCTTTTTCAAGTTTAATTAGTATATAATTCAGAAAAAATATTCAGTTAGGCTTCCGCTTTTCCAAATCCGAATTGCCGGGCCTTACGTTTAACCCCTGCCATCAGATTTTGTACAGCCACCTTGTCCATCTTCTTCGCCGCAGAAAGCCAGTTTGCCTTGAACTGCTGCTCGTCCTTAGCAGTTTTTTTGGTCTTCTTTAGGTTCCGCTTGACAATAGCCCAGTATTTCTCAATTGGGCGGAGCTCTGGCGTTTGGGAGGGTTCTTGTCCTTGGGAACCACCTGCACGTTGTTGGCGGCGTACCACTCCATGGCCTTTTTACCGTAATGGCAAGATGCCAAATCCGGCCAAAACAGTACGGAAAAACTGTGTTTCTTCAGGAAAGGCAGCAGACGTTTATTCAAACATTCTTTCACGTAAATTGGTTGGTTGACAGTCCCGGAAGCTATGAAAATGCTGCTTTTCAAGCCACAAGTACAGATGACTTGCCAAACCAGATATTTCTTCGCGTACTTTGACAGTTTCATGTGCTTGAAAATATCTGCTACCTTTCCCCTTCCTTTTGCCGTATAAAACTCCTGTTTCGAAAGCTGCTTGTAGTCGGCTTTGACGTAGGTTTCGTCGTCCATTACCACGCGGTCAAACTTCGTCAGCATCGTCGTGTACAGCCTCCGGGATCGCGCTTTGGCCGTCGTATTTTGTTTATCATCGCGATTTGGAGTCACTACCTTCTTGCAAGTCGATAGTCCGGCTCGTTTTTTGGCTCGATGCACGGTTGTAGACGATACACCCAGCTTATTTGCGGCTTCTCGGAGAGAGAGAGAGGTTAGGGTTTCATTTGAAACTACCGGCAACTCTCTTTGTCGTCTCAGCGGCTTCCGGTTTTCGATTTCCCCCCGATCCAGACTTCGTGGCTGTCGACAAACGTTCTCCAAACACTTTAATTACATTTGTAACGGTTGATTTGGCAACTTTTAGCGATTTTGCCAGCTTTGCATACGAGTAGCTCGGATTTTCGCGATGCGCGAGCAAAATTTTGATACGCTGCTCTTCTTCCTTGGACCGCATTTTGACAACTGAAGAGTGAATTCCAAAATCAAAATAGGAGCAACATTCTACACACACACCTTCAAAATGAGGGGTGTTCAGGTTTTTGAAATGCAAAATTGAAAGAAATACGTCAACTTGACCAAATTTTTACCGTATGACCCCTTAGAATAGATCGGGACCATCCCCCTTCTAATGGTAACACTTGCAACGGAAATGGACAACGTTTATCGGAACTGACGGAACCCCCTATGGATGAAGAAATACGCAACGAACTCGGACATTTTTAACGGAACCTATGGGATACCACGACCCAAGGTTGTCCAAAGTGTGCCGCTCAAGGAGGCGCGGGAATTCCTTTATGCCTTTATACGCCTTTAAGACCGTGCTGATGAGGTTGAAGGCTGGCGGATCAAAAATGTGTCAGTCGCAACGTTAACCTATGGGGCACCAGGACGCACCCCACAGTATAAAGTCCTTGCTGCGCTAAAACAGGGCACTGGCGCAGTGGACCGTAGTTATACTTCCCTAGCTACTCGTGGGACAAAACATGATCATAAACAACAACAACACCAAAAAACAGAAGGAACGTCGAGACAACCGACGTTAGTTTGAATGAAGGGGGTAGAAGGTAGAAGAACGCAGACGGAGGACTTTGCAAAGAGAGGACTCCTTAGGTCTCCTCTACTGAGCAAAGTAGTAGGAGGTAGGAAAGGAGATTTCCAGGAAGGTTGCCAAGGACGCGGGTAGAAGCCCGGCCGCTGATGGATCCACTGAAAACGTCAGTAGTTCCCAGCAGGGCAGCAGGTCCCTGTCGCAGGAAGAGGTGCACCGAGGATCCTCAAAGAATATGGCCTTTTGGAGGCAGACGACATGGTCGACAAAATGCAGGAGTTTGTGCGAAGTACAAACAACGTGCACATGCACATCAAGACCTGGGTGCCGAAATTGATGGTACTTCTGCAGAGTGCCGTCAAGGAACGAACGGAGCTGCGGTGCGGAAAGCCTAGGCTGTGGAGAAGGACCTGGAGGAAGAAAGATTGGTTGCTACTCCAGGACCTTTGAAGGTGTCCAAGCCTAGTAGAATCGCGAAAAGAGATCCCAACTCCCCCGTCATAAACGATTCCTCCAAAAAAGGAGGGGTACGGACTACGAGGATGCCGACGGAGAAAACAGTGCTGGAGGTTGGCGAATGGTTAGTTATAGAATGGAGAACGCGAAAAGTAAGTTCTTCATGAAACCAGTACCACCCCCTAAAACCCAAACCTCAACAGGTGATGTCCAGGGGAGGTGCCCTCAACGTGGAAACACAAAGTATGCGGACTTGTTCCGGAAGCTAAGCGCAGAGTCAAAGATATCAAAACAAGACGCACCCAGAAAGGCGAACTGTTTTTCGAGCTAAAAAAAGACCCGGCGGTAAAGAGCGCCGACTTCAAGGAGCTTGTTGAAAGCACCCTAGGCAATGAAGCGACTGTCCTAGCGCTTTCGAAGGTCGCATCTATTGAAAGCAAGAACTTGGATGAGTTTACCACTGGAGAAAGCACTCTCCAACATACCTGGCATGAGCAACGATTCAATAGCTATAAAAATTAGAAAGGCGTCCGGTGGAATGCAGCTCTCACCAACAGCTACCAACACGCTTCTGACGGTTTGGAGTGTAAGAGTTGGGTCAGTAGGGCATTTTGTGAACCGCGCCCTGGATACCGAAGGATGCAACGCTGCTTCAATTGCTGGAATTTAGGTTGTCTATCCCGAAGCTGCAACGGACCTGAGCTGTCGAAGATGCGGTGAAGAGAGACTTCGCTCGAGGATGTAAAAATCAATCGAAATGCAAGTAGGCATATGGCAATGTGGCTTGGACTGCCCGGTATATATAAAGGCAAAGGCAAGTCAGTAAAACTGGAAAAAAATCTAGCTTAACCTCAACCAGAGCGAGATTGCACGGCTTCTGTTGGAGCAAACGGTTGGCGAAAAGAAGGTTGATCTGGCGTTTTTATCAGAACCATACAGAATTCCGTCCGGGGCGTTTTCCTATCCAGGAGATAGTGGTAAGTTCTCGGGACGACTCCACCAAGATAAACGATAGGGGAGTTCAACACAATCAATGTTGGATGAACTCACTCACGAACTGACAGGAAGGGCCCCTTTAGTTATAGAAGGAGATTTCAACGCTTAGACGCTTAACTGGGGTAGTAGGTGCAACAACCTTAGGGGCTACAGTCTACTATAGTCCTTCGCGTGAAGCTTTTGCCAAAGCGCTTTACAGGATGCATGTTCCCAATACCCTCTGCAGGATAATGGGAAGCTTCTTAGAAAATCGAGTCCTGACATACGAAACCGAAACTGGGTTACGATCTACTGTTCTAACAGCGGGTGTTCCACAGGATTCCATGCTCGGACCTGTTCTTTGGATCATCAGATGAGATGTTAACGTTGAAACTACCAGCAAGCGCGCAGATAGTCGGATTCGCTGACAATATCGTGCTCATGATCATCGGCGAAACAATCGAGGAGGTAGAAGACCTTGTAACGGGTTGGCATCTGGATGGAGGGAGTTCAGCTTCAGATAGCTCACCATAAAACCGAAGTTCTGCTAGTGACCAACAAAAAATCTGTGCCACACATGGATATTACTGTTGGAGGACACACGACATCTTCAAAACAGCAGCTGAAATACCTCTGAGTAATGGTTGACAATCGCTTAAGTTTTGGTGCGAATGTCAAATATTCTTGCGGAAGGGCATCGAAGTTCATTGGCCTGGATTATGCCGAATTGTCATGGCATGGTCATTGACAAAGAGTAGCACTGTCGAAACTACGATACGGAGGAGAGGCTCCTAGCTCCGCCGTAGAAGTAGAGCACAAAAGATCCAAATAATGAAGCACACATCGGCTGATAACCATACGAATTTCCTGTACATACAGGACCAGCAGATGCGGCTTTTGTCATCGCGGGCATGATTCCCATCGACATAACTCTGGCGGAGGATAAGGAGTGTTACGAAGCAAAAGCTGTTTGAGGAGTGCGTGAAGCTCAACGAGTAGCGAACAACGCAAGATGGTCGCATAGGCTAATCCCGCGATTTTTAGACGGGTAAATCGGAAGTATGTCCGGTTTGAAGAGGTGCTCCAGCCATGGGGTAGCTTTCTTTACCTGGATCGTACTCGCTCTACTTTTTCGACACCTTCGAACATCAGCAGACCAAGATCTCGAGTAGTAAGAGGAGAGGTCATTGGTCTCTTGCAGTGGTCTCGAACAGAGGCGAAGCGCACGATAGTCGTGGAAACCAAGCGAGTTACGAGTAAAGGCCGGACCTCGAGTCGTCAGAGGTCCTTAGTCTTGAATCGTAACAAAAGGCAGGGTATACTTACATGCTGGAGTCTTGACTTGAAACCGAGTAAGCTGATAAGTGCTTAAGCGCGGACTTGGTCTCCCATTTCGGGTACAGCCTTCGATGCAGGTTCGGATGGGAATTATGAACAAAGGCCCCAAGTGGACTTTATGACGTAGGGGTACATATTATCTAGAGGCGACCAGTTGCACCCACGGACCCAGACTAGCATACTGGGGAGATGCGGTGGCTCGCCGTGCCTTGGAATGCAATCCGTAAAAAGGATTTACCACCTGGATGATCAACTAATAAATAAGAGGGTAGAAGATAACTCATGGGGTCAGGTCTCTAGAGTTGCAAGGTCGCCGACCGAAAAGTGTCCGGAAAAATTGAAAGACATCGTTGCTGAAACATCTAATCAAATTTAGTTTTCAGACTTTTTTTTTCTTGACTCTACTTTTTTCAAGACCATAATCAAGATTGTTGTCTTTGATTTTAAAATTTGTCGGAATGCGTTGCTTGAAAAGCCTACCACTGTACCCAAAACTGATCAGCATGAGAGAAATCAGCTGGGTCATTTTTTGATTTTCGTCGTATGAATTCGCTGAATATTGACTTCAAAAAAAACTTTGTTAAGACATGTTTCACCGTTTCGTACGTCGCATAATATGTGCAAAAATTCCAACGTAGTTTCAAAAGAAACCGGCTTTTCTTCAGCCTCTTTATGGGGACTGATAGGCAACATACTCATGTGTACGTCAAACATCCTGGGGCCAGAAAATTTCCGAGCAGCACCACCGGCAGGTATCACTTGCTGTGTTCCGGTTCCCAATACCGGAACGACAACAACCTATACCTATCGAATGGAAGAACAAACTGTTGATTTGAATTATCCCACACCACGCAATGTTGTGGTCCTCGTTCGCTTTTATGAGTGAGTGGCTCTAAACCAAACCAAAGAACTTCAATAGCGTTGTCGTCGTCACAAATACCTATGCTGCACTGAAGAGTCTCGTTGAATGACGAAGAAAAGTTATGCGCCTTTTGTATACACATAACACATCATCCCCCCTTTCCAGAAACAACTGCGCGCCTAACAAACCACCCACTTCTCCAACTTCTGGACTCTTTCAGAGCTAAAGTTTGTTATTAATATTTGAAAAGGCATTCCCGTCTACCAGAGCGTTGAGGCTAGGCTTGGCGAAAGTTCTAAAGAGGCTGCCGGAACGAGGCCATTCCAGTCAGTCAGTAGCTGGCCACCTCGGCTAGTTCCAGCCTAGCCTAGCTCAGGAAAACCTTCCGGACGCGCGGGATTTTCCGGGACCCATGCAAGGCGCCTTTCAGAAAGAAAAGTGGAAGCCGGGAGACGAGGGCATATAAATATTTGCGATGTCTACTTAATGATATGTGAATTATTTATGAAACACTTTTCCAGATGGCTGATGGCGTTTTTGAGCGGTGGGCTTGTTGGCGGTTTCTGCACACTTTAGAGTTTGATGAAGGGAAGAATGGGAGGGAGTGACCCCCTAAGGAGTTTTCTCTTTTGAAAAGAGTATCCTCGTTGATTGAAAACGACAGGTCAAAGTTTGATAATTAGGAATAGTTCTGCAGGAATATGCTGGAAACTGTCACACTACTTATGATAAGAGGATTCCGAAGTTGAGTAGCAGTTCTAATTGGTGACTCTACAATGGCTTTTCACCAATATGTGATTCCATATTTTGCGAAAAATCAATTTCGTAAGTGTTTCAATTTCCCACAAACTGAAACAAATAGTAATTAAAACCATTTTAAAACTCCATCAGCACATCATTTGCTGAAAAAAGTAGTATCGCGCCAATCGTAATTAGAAACCAAACTTGAACATCATCATTAGGCAGATGAGAAAAAGCAAAAACAAAAACCAAAAGAAGAAAAAAAACCCATCAATGATGAGCTAGCAGCGGAAAAAGGCCGTCTCAAAGTAGCAAGGTAATATTTTCGCATTTTGTCTTTTTCCGCACCCGACGCCACATTTGAAAGTGAAAGGAAATTTGACCCGCTGCTGATGGACAGCAGCTGATTTCTTCGATGATGATCCGATATTTATTGGTTTGGATTGGCTCCATTGGGGTTCCGCCTCTTTAAAAATCAATCAATCAGTGTATGAAGTTTGAAATCTGAAAACTGAAACTGGAAATTTGAAGCTGGAGTATGAAATCTAAAGTCTGACTCTGAAATTCGAATCGAGTACCTGATTCTTAATCTTTAGTTGTAATCTGAAATCCAAATTTCGAATCAGACATTGAAATTTGAATTTGAAATCTGAATCTGAATTCTGATTCTTAAATCGGAATCTGAAATCTAAAATCTTAATCTGAAATCTGGAATCTGAATCTGAAATCTAAATCTGACATCTGCATCTGAAATTTGAATCTGAAACATGAATTTGAATCTGAATATGATATCTGTATCCGATAAAAGTGCAAATTCAATATTGAAATAAGAAAACTAAACGATTAGACTCCAATCATACGCTTATTTGGCTCAAAATAGGCCAAGTTCCCAGGCCAACATCGATAATCTCCAGAATCGGGCTAGTCGGATCATGCCTAGCTTGTTGTCATCGTCCGGCACCCACTCAATCGAGAAAGTTGATTGAAAAGTTGGCAGCACCTTTGTTCCAAACAGGACCTTGAGAGTTCAGAAAAGACGGGATTAAAAATTCGACATCCAAACGGGGTTGTCGTCGCAAAATTTTAGGAAAAGAAAAACCCTGAACAGGAACACATTCATCTTTCCCACCCAGGAGTTCGGCAACCCAAACGCGAATCTTGAAAATGGAAAACCCGGTAACGTCCAACACCAGGAAAAAATCTGTATCAACTTAGAACATGAAGTTGGGTAGGTCCATATTCTGCCAGCCAATGTATATACTTCTTTTTTCTGTTGGAAATCACCTGCCAACGCCCGAAGATCTGCAATTCGGGTGCAACCATTATGGCTTATGTTATGTCGTCCGTCCATTCATGTCGTCGTCGTCGTTGGCCTCTTTTGTCGTTGTTGCACTTGTTGTCGTCCTGTGTGGGCTCTTTTTCTATCGTTTGTATCGTTCCTAGTCGATTTTTCCCTCGAAAAAAAAACCTGTAAAGAAAGACATTGAATGTATGCCACTGCCATGAGGCAATTGATTGAAAGCATAGCTCTGTGCCATCGGTTCAACCATCGATTGAATTTGGCAGTTTTTTTTCGGGGTGTTCTTTCAGTTAGTTTCAAAATAGTAAGCAATTCTTCCTATTGACAATAGGATGAAGTGTACGTGTACTGTTAGGAGCTACAAAAATAACATTGTAAAGCCGGTTAAGAGGCAAGCGACTTAATGTAAGAAAATGGTAAAAAAAACGGAATGCTGATCCCGCTACGATTGATACTATCTCAAGAGTAGGGAATAAGATTGATTGGGACAGCCACTGACATGGTTTCACCCATCCACCCTTTATGGAACAGAATTTTGACAACTAGTGCTGTAATACTTCAATTTTGTAACAATCCATTATGTGAAGTTGACTGACATTGAAAGTTTGGTAGATAGATTGAGACGACCGCTGGCAACGACGAATTGAGATGACCGAGGTTAAACGCACAGTTTGTATATGTGATGTGACATAAGCACCACTCCCTGTGATGGATGTCGTTTCTAAAATTTTGGGTTCTTATAAAAGTTGATTGAGACAGTAACTGTTGATTAAGACAGCCACTCAATAAGTAAGACTCCACATTACGGAACCACTGAATGGAATAAAAATGTCGTAAACCGAAGTAAATTTCGACAATTGACAGTGGGTCAAAAGATATTCGGATCTGTCACAATAAAAGACGAATTGAAACAAACGCTTTTCAAAATTAGGGTGGCAAAGGTCGATTTTGATTGAGACGATCGTTGTTTAGAAATGATTCGAACTGCAATAATAGATAAATGAAGCCAGAATAGGAGAAATAATAAAAAACTAACATAATAACCAATTACAAATAACTAAAAACATCCATCATAGACAAAAATGACAAAAATGACAAAAATGACAAAAATGACAAAAATGACAAAAATGACAAAAATGACAAAAATGACAAAAATGACAAAAATGACAAAAATGACAAAAATGACAAAAATGACAAAAATGACAAAAATGACAAAAATGACAAAAATGACAAAAATGACAAAAATGACAAAAATGACAAAAATGACAAAAATTACAAAAATGACAAAAATGACAAAAATGACAAAAATGACAAAAATTACAAAAATGACAAAAATGACAAAAATGACAAAAATGACAAAAATGACAAAAATGACAAAAATGACAAAAATGACAAAAATGACAAAAATGACAAAAATGACAAAAATGACAAAAAAGACAAAAAAGACAAAAAAGACAAAAAAGACAAAAAAGACAAAAAAGACAAAAAAGACAAAAAAGACAAAAAAGACAAAAAAGACAAAAAAGACAAAAAAGACAAAAAAGACAAAAAAGACAAAAAAGACAAAAAAGACAAAAAAGACAAAAAAGACAAAAAAGACAAAAAAGACAAAAAAGACAAAAAAGACAAAAAAGACAAAAAAGACAAAAAAGACAAAAAAGACAAAAAAGACAAAAAAGACAAAAAAGACAAAAAAGACAAAAAAGACAAAAAAGACAAAAAAGACAAAAAAGACAAAAAAGACAAAAAAGACAAAAAAGACAAAAAAGACAAAAAAGACAAAAAAGACAAAAAAGACAAAAAAGACAAAAAAGACAAAAAAGACAAAAAAGACAAAAAAGACAAAAAAGACAAAAAAGACAAAAAAGACAAAAAAGACAAAAAAGACAAAAAAGACAAAAAAGACAAAAAAGACAAAAAAGACAAAAAAGACAAAAAAGACAAAAAAGACAAAAAAGACAAAAAAGACAAAAAAGACAAAAAAGACAAAAAAGACAAAAAAGACAAAAAAGACAAAAAAGACAAAAAAGACAAAAAAGACAAAAAAGACAAAAAAGACAAAAAAGACAAAAAAGACAAAAAAGACAAAAAAGACAAAAAAGACAAAAAAGACAAAAAAGACAAAAAAGACAAAAAAGACAAAAAAGACAAAAAAGACAAAAAAGACAAAAAAGACAAAAAAGACAAAAAAGACAAAAAAGACAAAAAAGACAAAAAAGACAAAAAAGACAAAAAAGACAAAAAAGACAAAAAAGACAAAAAAGACAAAAAAGACAAAAAAGACAAAAAAGACAAAAAAGACAAAAAAGACAAAAAAGACAAAAAAGACAAAAAAGACAAAAAAGACAAAAAAGACAAAAAAGACAAAAAAGACAAAAAAGACAAAAAAGACAAAAAAGACAAAAAAGACAAAAAAGACAAAAAAGACAAAAAAGACAAAAAAGACAAAAAAGACAAAAAAGACAAAAAAGACAAAAAAGACAAAAAAGACAAAAAAGACAAAAAAGACAAAAAAGACAAAAAAGACAAAAAAGACAAAAAAGACAAAAAAGACAAAAAAGACAAAAAAGACAAAAAAGACAAAAAAGACAAAAAAGACAAAAAAGACAAAAAAGACAAAAAAGACAAAAAAGACAAAAAAGACAAAAAAGACAAAAAAGACAAAAAAGACAAAAAAGACAAAAAAGACAAAAAAGACAAAAAAGACAAAAAAGACAAAAAAGACAAAAAAGACAAAAAGACAAAAAAGACAAAAAAGACAAAAAAGACAAAAAAGACAAAAAAGACAAAAAAGACAAAAAAGACAAAAAAGACAAAAAAGACAAAAAAGACAAAAAAGACAAAAAAGACAAAAAAGACAAAAAAGACAAAAAAGACAAAAAAGACAAAAAAGACAAAAAAGACAAAAAAGACAAAAAAGACAAAAAAGACAAAAAAGACAAAAAAGACAAAAAAGACAAAAAAGACAAAAAAGACAAAAAAGACAAAAAAGACAAAAAAGACAAAAAAGACAAAAAAGACAAAAAAGACAAAAAAGACAAAAAAGACAAAAAAGACAAAAAAGACAAAAAAGACAAAAAAGACAAAAAAGACAAAAAAGACAAAAAAGACAAAAAAGGCGAAAAAGGCGAAAAAGACAAAAAAGACAAAAAAGACAAAAAAGACAAAAAAGACAAAAAAGACAAAAAAGACAAAAAAGACAAAAAAGACAAAAAAGACAAAAAAGACAAAAAAGACAAAAAAGACAAAAAAGACAAAAAAGACAAAAAAGACAAAAAAGACAAAAAAGACAAAAAAGACAAAAAAGACAAAAAAGACAAAAAAGACAAAAAAGACAAAAAAGACAAAAAAGACAAAAAAGACATAAAAGACAAAAAAGACAAAAAAGACAAAAAAGACAAAAAAGACAAAAAAGACAAAAAAGACAAAAAAGACAAAAAAAAGACAAAAAAGACAAAAAAGACAAAACAGACACAAAAGACACAAAAATAACACAAAAATTACAAAAAATTGACACAAAAATGACACAAAAATGACACAAAAATGACACAAAAATGACACAAAAATGACACAAAAATGACACAAAAATGATACAAAAATGACACAAAAATGACACAAAAATGACACAAAAATGACACAAAAATGACACAAAAATGACACAAAAATGACACAAAAATGACGCAAAAATGACACAAAAACGAAACAATAATTGCACAAAAATAACACGAAATTACACAAAAATGTCGAAAATTACAAAAAGCACAATAATAGCAAAAATGACAAAAATTACTCAAATGACATCAATGACAAATATGACCCAAATTACACAAATATTACAAAAATGAATTTAAATAACAAAAATGAAAAAAAAGAAGAAAATGATAAAAATGAAAAAATTGAATCGTTGTAAGATGTAGGACTTAAGATGTTTTGGATAAACTGTTGGTACTTCACACAGTGGAAAAATTGTGGATGTGGTACTGTCGAGAAAAATGGAAGAATTGAGACAACCGCTTTCTAGACTTAGGACTACCGCTTAATACAGTTGAATGTATAATTTGGACAAACACATAACAGACGAATTGAGATCATCTATTATACGATATGTTTACAAACTCCACGCAATAAAAATAAACTGGGAAACCCTTTTTGATTGAGACATCCGATAATTTTCATAGACCACTTGCAATCCTCTCGATTTTTCCTACCCACAAACTCGTCACAAACTTAAGATAGGTAATGGTTTGCATAAGGTGAATTTTCGCTGATTTATCCATATTTTTTCTCCCTTATACTATTCGCATTCTGATAACCCCTTAAGCTGGGATGCGGCTATAGCGTCATCTCAAAACCCAGGTTTATGAAGAAGGTACTCGTCGAGTGCCTGCCAATAGAGACTTCCAACCTCCTCCCTGCCCATCAACCCCAAAAAGCCAGCGAACGAGCAAGCGAGCGGGCACGTAGAGCCAGATTGTGTTGAAAATTTAATTTTCCTTTCAATGTCCCGAACTTTCATTCAAGGTGGCATAGTGAACAACATTTTCCTTGTGTGGGAAAAAGAAATTTGCCCCGGTTGCATGCTGCTCTTCCCGGCTGTGTGACTTGACAGATGAATAGAGGATATGGATGACAAGATTAGTTCTGATTGAGAATTATGAATGGGACCAAACTCGTGCTCCATCTGGATGGACCAGCATCATCAATGGGGATATATCTATTGGGTTGAAGCAGCAAGGAAAATAATCTGGCCTTGCGTTCATAATGTCGAGATGATGTATAAAGAGGTTGATCGCAATAAGCTGTTTTTTTTTCAAACTGAATAGATTGCGGTTAAAAGTTTCGATCAGCAGTGAAGTAGTGAATTAAATACATAATAATGATCCGCTTTTTTTCAATATTTTTAATCAGTATAGAGCACTCGTTCTATAATCTTACCTACAATATAATTCAACTTTGCTTGAATGTCATCTTACTGGTAATTGGTAAATGTTAAATATATTTTTTCAATGGATCAACGAAAAAGATTATAACAGATGTGGAAAATATCTATGTGACGTCAGTAAAATGTTTTATATTCAGCTACAAACTGCTGAGCAAATATCTGAAGTTTACTGGTAGAGATGTCTTCCCGATTTCTGGTTTGGCCATTCTGCCAAAATACGTTCGGCCGACTAATCTCGATTAACGTTCGGCAGAATGACCCATTTGGTCTAGTGTACCATACCACCTAACGTCTTTCGTCATTATGAAATATTCGGTCTAGTGTCTTTCGGCCAAATCAGTTAGATGTACGGAGGGCTTTTGCTCGTGGCTTACAGATGCTTGATTGTTTGTTCGAGGTTTTCTTTTAAAGTTACATTTACTTAAACAGTTAAACCATTCAAGGAATAGTCCTTCTACCATATTTATCGTTGAAGCCAAGTTTTTTTTTTAACTTCAGACGGTGAAGGAGGCTGTGAGATGTTTTCTGACAAAATTGTTCATTTTATACTAAAATGCTTATGGTTTAACAATAAAATCAAAGGTTTAACAGTAGATTTTTGAGTTGTATAAAATTGTTCTTTTGGTATTAAAAGGCATTTTTTCTTATGGTTAAACAATAGAATTAAAGGTTAAACAATAGATTTTAAAGTCTTATCATTTACTTTAAAAAATTGTGTTCTTCATCATGACATTTTCACCGAAAAAAAAATCTCTAAATCCATTCGCTAGGCCATAAAGCGACAATTGAAACGGAAGCAACCGAAACGCTAAATCAATGCTGCTGTCTCGGGACCAAAACAAACCATAACAGAGCGAGCGTCATTTGCCATTTCCGGACGGAGACGCCAATGCTCTATGCTGGTGGCCTACTAAGGGAGGCAATAATATTTTCTGTTCAGCTTCTCCAAACGCGGAATGGCAAGATTCGTTGTTAATCCAAGGCGGCTGCGACCTGCCTGACTGGCCATTGTTTCTCTCAATGGGCGAGGAAAAGATGGAAGTTGTCAGAATGAGAGGAAAAAAAGAAAAACAAAACACCACTGCCTACTGCCAACGAGAAAAAAGTGAAAGGAAACAATTTTTCACCATTTTTTGGCATTTAAAAAGTGATACAGCGAATGGTTGTTTCGGATTTTTTTCTTTCCTTTATCTCGGTGTTTGTCTTCAGTGTTGTTGTTTTATTTGGAAACAAGTGCGGCGAAACGATCCACAATTTAAGAGGAAAAAGAAGGTGATCCCTGGCGAGAGATTCCTCCAGTTGTGGAAAGGTGAAGAAAAACTTGCGGCAGGAAATCGCACGCTGGAAGGTGTCAACAAACGTCGTCCAACTGGGACTCTACATTTCGGGGTAATTAGTAGCGGTTTGCGACATAATTAGCATAACAGCTGCTGCTGCTGCGTTGAGGTCGGAATCGGTCCGAACGGGGCCTGGGAATGGACACTGAAACGATTTCGCAAGCGAAATAGTTCGATTCGAATCGAAGCTCCAGTTTGGAAGTTTGTTACAACATCATTTTGGTTAAGAATCCAATCGATTTCCAAACAATAATTTATCAAAACGAAGCTCTCGTCGAATCCAGCAAAATACAACGGGTGATTTGTTTCAGTGTTACAATGTTTCGAATTCTCTGGGAATGAAAATTTAATCTCTCTTTAGATAACTGAAGCCTAATGCGGCTTAGTTTTCCAAATGCATTTCGAAGCCCCGCGAATCTGATGGAGGTTAGTGCGTTTAGTGGTTGATTGCAATGATCGGATGACTGTTTTGGAGATTTCATGTAACTTGCTGGAAGATCTCAATGGTTGTAAATCAGCATGGCGTCTCGGGAGATTCTGGTGGGTGGCTGGTGGAAACCAAGCTGTGTGGGAAGCTGAAGCAGTGAGATTATTTTGGAGACGAGTGCTAGTTATGATGGGTACCCGACAAATGAGGTGGCACCTACCGAGCGTTATCTAATCTTAATGTTGAGATAAGTCCTCAATTTAGTTGCTTTCGGTGTTGTTATAATCAAAAGCGTTGTAGAGAGAAATTATCAATTAGCTTATGTCTCTATAAAGAAGACTTTAAAATGTTCAAATACTGCAACCTAGGAAAAAAACTGGAACCTTCAAAATTCGCCCAAAAATGTGGTTCTTTGAGAGGATATTTTTAAATTCTGTCAGTTAACCAAAAATAATTGATTTCATTCTTCGCTGAACTGACGTCTTGATTTCATAAACTTTTTGTAATCATCTTTCTTTTTCTCTTTTCCAGGTATGTAGACATCTTACTCGAACTCACATCCAACTGAAGGTAACATATTCTGTTTTAATGTTTTCTTTAAGTTTGTTAAATTTTTCGGTCAAGACTGTTAAAAAAATAATTAAAATACTCAGAGGTCTGTAACCTTTTGAGTTAGAAGAGCAAAAAATTAGAATTTTCAAAAATTCAGAAGAGCTGCTTTATAGTTTCAATCTTATTTCAATGAAAATCTAACAAGGGCTGTTTTCACTGAGTATCCACACCGAAAATTTCTTTTAAATTTTTTGTTTTATTAAGTTCAACGATACATTTCTGGATATCCAATTTTTCTAACTTGGTTTGTTTAAAGTAAAAGATATGAACATAAATCAATAGGTAGAATATTTAAAAAAAAATTGAACAAGACAAGAACTTCATTTATAACAACATAAGCTGGATGAAACTCAATGAAGTTTAACATACAGTTACGTTGAAAACAAGGAAAAAACATTATTCTCAATATTATCCAACTTGTCAATAATTAGACAGAGAGGAGTTACCAGAACGTTTACCATAAGGTCGCCAGATTGCCTGGTTTTATCCGGATTTGCCCGGATATTTGATACAAAATTTGACAAAAATTTGGCCCGGCCCGGTTGCCCGGATTTTGCACGGATTTATTCACTTTATTTGCCAAAACATACAAAAAACAAATTTAGTTGTCAAAATTTTTATTTATGTGTCTAAAACGTATTTTTTGAGCAAGTTTTATAAAAATAACCATGAGAAGTTTTTTGAAAGCGTTAAATACGGAAATTTTTTTCTTGGACTTTTTCCTGATTCTTGACCATATTTACCCAGACATTGCCCGGATTTTTGTTCGACGTTTTGGAATCAAATGCCCGGATTTAAAAATATAAAAGAGCCTAGATATTCCGGCCTGGGTACGTGCTGAAAAAAATCTGGCAACCTTAGTTTACGATAACAAATGAGTAAAAATATGATATTTCTTGAATTTCAACCAAGCATTTGAAAGTTGCAGAAACATGAAGTTCAATGAGATAGAATTTATGTAGGCGAAAAATTTCAGCTTCTTAAGTTGCGCTTTCTCTGTTATGTTATTAAAATTAATATATTTATACCTTCATGCGTTAGGGTTCGCAGAATAATACGCACCAGAATCTAATTTCTTTACTTCTGTACATCAAATAGAATGAGGAATTCAATTCAATACATGGTTGATTACTTTTGAAATGACCCACTAGTAAATCTGATCATTAAAATGAAGAATTTGTTCAAAATGTTGTGCTTTTGGCAACCTTTACTACAGCACATTTATACATTTTAATTCAAAGAAAAATGCCTTGGTTTTAAATTGGCCGGTTATTTTTGACAGGTCTTTATCCAGTGAATTATGTTTCAAATAGATTTTGAAATTCCTATTGTCATCTCAAAATGTGCCTGCTAACTCTGCATTTAATTCGAGATCAAAATCAAATTTAAGTTATCTTTAAAAATCATGATACTTATTTAAACTCAGTATTCTGAAGCTGATTTGCATTCCAGCTATTCATCATTACAAATCCAAACTGATTTTTTTGCAGTCTTTCAAATATTAGACTTCGTCTTTCACGTATTTTTATTATTTAGTTCCGGGATTTAAAAAAAAAACAATATTTTTAATAAAAAAAGTTCGCGCAGTTCAATTCTGAGTGCTGATTAATATTTGTTATGTATTGTTTTTATTTTTTGTTAATGATTTCCTCTAGGGTCCGTTCAAATATATTACGTTACGCAATTTTAGAGAATTTTCAACCCCCCCTCCCCCCTACGTAACACATTCGTCTTGAAATATCTTAGCAAAATTCACAAAGCGTAACAAGCTGCTATACCCCCTCCCCCCCCTAAAAGCGTTACGAAATATTTGAATGATCCCTTACAAAATGCTGTCAATCTTGTAAATTTTGTTTTTTAAATTCGAATTATAAGTTTGTATTTATTTTTATGTGTTGCAATTGCCGAATTTCAAGTCCAAGTTAAACATAAAAATTTAGATTTGAGGACAATGTAAAAAATTAGAAAAATTTGCTATATCAGTGGAACACATCAATTTTTTTTATCTGTTTCGAGGATTCTCTGACGAAATTTTGCTCAAAAATCTGTAAAATTCAGGATTCTTCTGTGATTTCGGCAACCTTGGGTTGCGATTGCTTACGACTGGAAAACTTGGTAAGAATCATGTAATATTGGCAAACCAGCGTTTATCCAAAATCACTTTATTTTTCAAATAGACGGGTTTCACACCAACTCGATACAGCATCAGTATCATGACCCGATCAGGAGGGAAAAACTAAATTATATCAAGATGAGATATTTTGATACTAATATTTTTCCTATCTAAATGAGTTATTATTCAGTACTCGTAGGATGTTAAAATATATCAAATTATATCAAAAAGTCTATGCGATCATAGGTGAATTATATCAATTTAAGATATGCTCCTTACAAGATTATATCTCGTTCAGATAGCATAGTTTGATATTGGGCAGAACAAAAGCTTTCAAAATTATAACTTATCAAGATATGAGTGCTTCGAGACAATTTTCTAGTGGAATGTCAATAAACCACATTATTTGCTAAAACCATGCCCCATTTTTGGTTTCCCAAAACTTGGATTCAATTTTATGAATCTGTTGAGCGAAACTCATAGACGTACGGTTTGGGCCGTTAACTTCGATGTCCGTGTTTCAGAAAATGTTGTACGTATATCAAAATAAGATATAATCATTTTATTTTAGGACAATCCGAAAAAAATCTTGATCATTGAAAATGAGCTCAACCCCATTCAAGTCTGTGAATCAGAATAAGATATAATTCAGATTGGAAAAACTTAAAATCGAAAATTTAAAGTACTTAATTATAACTGAATCAGATGTAAATATCTTAATGAGATACGTTTGAGTTATTATTTTGATATGCTCTCCTGATCGGGGATGCATGACTCTCTTCGAATTGAATGAAACTTTGTGTGTGTGTATAGTTCTCACGTAGTAAAGGCACTTGGCATACTTAGTTTTCCAGAAAGGAATCTAGACTAACGTTTGAAAGGGTCAAATTTTTCAGGCCAATTTTTAACTCTAAAATTACAATTCCTACACAAATGTGGGCTGAATTTTTAGATAAAAATATTTTAAAATCTTACACTGAGAAATATGCATTTGAAAAACTAAAACTCAATTTCCCAAAAAAAATCTTGGAATTTGATGATTTTTTTAAAGCCGGGAAGTAATAATGCTAACAAGCGGCCCATACATTGCAACTTGTGCATAAAAAAAATTCAAACAAAAACTTTTTCAAGTTCATGTTGAAATAAAATATTTTTTTAAGTGTATAACTTTAATTCAAAATTCATAACATATTGCATTGGTGTTAGTTTTTGACAGAAGATAGATATTTTAGATTACCTGAAGCTTGTTTCTTAAGGATATGGTATTTGATTCATTGCACCGTTTTATCATCTTAGGATTTAAAATATTATTATTGTCTCTCTTAATACGAGAATTGACTTAGCTTTCTTTCTGCCAACATACTGTTTTTGAATGTGCATACTACACATATATATTAAACTTGAATGCACTTGGCTATAGATACTCAATTTTAATAACAACTCGAAAAAAAGAAAGTGGAAATCTACACCGAAAAAATAAATTATATGATTTTGAACAAAAATCATGAACAAGTTTTTTTTAAGAAAAACTTGTTGCAATGTATGGACGACTTTTAGGCCTTATTATTGCCCGGCTCAGGACAAAAAATCGTTAAATTCTGGGATGGCATTTTTTGGGAAATTGAGTTTTTGTTTTTGAAATGCATTTTTCTTCGTGTAGAATTTCAGAGAAAAACTTAATATTTTTTTCTAAAAATTCTTCATGAAATTTATGCCGGAAAAGTTTGGCCCTTTTCAAATGTTAGTCTAGATAATTTTTGGGAAAACTAAGTATGCCAAGCTGCTTTACTAGGTAAGATCTTTATGCCCACAAAGTTCCATTAAATTCTGAGAGGGTCATGCCAACCTCGTGTCGATTTGGCGTAAATTGTTGAAATTTGTTTACACATTAATTCGAATTTCTCACATATAGATAATCTATGTGTAAAAATAAATTTCTTTTTGTTTCTATCATAGTTTGACATAGTTTGATATTTTGTTATGAGAAATACTTCTACGAGATCCATCCCTCCTTCCAATGAGGAGATGAGAAGAGGGCAAAGAGTCTCCTGGAAGATTTTTTTCATAACTCAATAACCAATCGAGCAAATGAAATCAAATTTGGCATGGGAGAATAGAATAGACTCATGGGCATTATAGTAACAATTTTAGTATTTAAATAATATCACAATCGCTCCAATTGGTGGCCGTTCAGATGCCACGTGGACAGAAAAATGAGATGCTTGACTCCCTTCTCTCTCTTCTCCGACATTTGGCAAACCCCAACCCCCTTCCATGGAGGTCCACGTGGACAGATTTAAGATTGTTTTTTTTTATCAAATTTGATAGTTAGAAAACCCTACTTTTCTGCCTTTTTTTTTAATGGAATGGCTGATTTTGAAAAAAAACGTAGAAGCATTTCGTAATATTAAATATTTTTAACAATTTGAAGTTTCTAAATAAAAATATTTATCACTTGCTTTCAAGTGGCTACAAATTCTTTAAACTTAAATTGGAAAGCTTCGCAATTTCAAGATTTGATCAAGATCAAGATCAACATCTTAATATCCCTCTCCGTGGACAAGCGTGGACATTTCCATACACTCCCCCCCCCACGTGGTATGTTAACGGCCCCTTGTCTGATAAGTTTTCGAGTTGTCCCAGAAAAAATCAATAATAACTTTCCTCCTTCTTTCCGACTCAACCCTGAAAAATGAGAGGGTTTCAAATTATTCGTCCAAATGCAACCTCTCTTATCTGAAATGCACAGGAGCCAAAAATTTACATAGTATTTTTTAGGTGTCTTCGAAGAAGTTTTATAGTAGACTAAGCTCTTGAAAAAAAATGCTGATTTTTTTTATCAATCTCCCTATAAATGGGATAAAAAAGGAAATATACTTAAAGTTAAAGTTAAAGTACATCTGAAAAAGTCTAACTTATAAACCGTAGGTCCAATCTCTTTGCTGCCTTCGACAAACTTATTTAAAATGCAAATTTATGAAACTTTAGCTTGGACGTCGAGTTTCTAAAACATTAATCTGTTGAATTACCATGAGGTTGCCAGATTGTTTTCCGCACGTATCCGGGCTGAACAAATCCGGCCTATTTTATCTAAAAATCTGGCAAAATCCGGGCAAATTTAACAAAATCTAGAAATTACTAATAAAAAATCAGGAAAAAAAAATTGAAAAACAAAATTTCATCTAATTTCATTAGCAGATTTTGAATTGTATTTTGGGCTTTCAAAAAAAAATTTCCATAATTTTTTTCTGTGAAACTTGCTTGAAAACTTTTGTTCGGGACGCATAAATAAAAAAATTGTAGACCACAATTTGGTTTTTTATGTTAGATTTGAGAATGAGAATGAGAAAACATCCGGGTAAAATCCGGGCTTTTCCATTGAAATCCGGGCAATCGGGCCGGACCGGACTTTTTCTCAGTTTTATATTAAATATTCAGGCAAATCCGGATAAAACCAGGCAATCTGGCAACCTTAAGTTACAGTGTAAAATATGAAAATAGCCTTTAAAAATCAGTTTTTTTTATCATAATCTTTTTCTGGTTATTTTAAAATCTTCAAAACATTCTACGAAATTGTTTAATTAAACCAAATACATATTTTTGTTGAAAACTGTAAGCATGAAAAATGTAAGCTTTTATATTTATATTGAGAAAATCCATAAAAATAGTGCTTTATCAGCCTCAATTTTACGATCAATCGGGAACTTTCGGCAGCTCGCTTTAGAAGCAAATTGATAATCAAAGTTTTGTCTATGAACCACTGTAAAATCGTGTGTAATCATTATTTTTCTAACAAACATGAGAAAGCGAAATAGGTGTATCTCGCTTGGATACAAGTGAATGCACCCGATTTACAGTGTTTTATAGACATAACCTTGACGATCAATTTGCAATAAGATAAAGTTTCATAAATTAGCATCAGTTTGTCGAAGACAGCAAAGAGATTGGACCTACGGTTTATAAGTTAGATTTTTATCACACTTATAAGTAGATTAATCAAAATAAATCATAACATTTTTTATAGAGCCCAGTCTACTGTAAAATTTCTTCGTTTTTAACATTTTTGACCACTGTGAAATGGCTCCATTTGCTTGATAAGTTCTTGAGTGATGCAAAAACATTTGTATGGAAGCACCCCCTTCCGCCTTTATATCTCCCGTCAAAAGAATGGAGGGGCCTCAATTTATCAAGAAATATTTCTCGTATTGAAATACCCTCATATGACAAATTTGGTTCCATTTGATCGATCGCTCTCCAGTTATGCTGAAAATTCAGAAAATTCGTTTTTAATGCTGAACAAATCTCACAAAGATTTTATTCATATTACATTTAGTAGAAATTTCATAAGACATTTGACACAGTCACAGGGCACTTCATAAAGATGCTGCATTTGGAACTTAACCAGATTTTTCCAACTAAACATCTTGTTAATGCTCGGACCTAGATTTGTGCTATTTTTGTTCAGGAATTTTCCACCTAAACACAAACCTATACTGGCAACATAATTTAGGTGGGTGGTCTCCTACTTCCATTAGACGGCATCCAAATGCCGTTTAGCAATACGCAAATTGGGTTTCATTTGTGCATTTGTAGTACGCAATCCAACATGGTGGGAGCCGCACAAAGCCAACGATTATTCCAAACATCCCGAATGTGCAACCGATTTGAAGCGCATAAATAGCATTATGCGCATGTGAAACATCCGGGTTCTGCGGTCGATTAGAACCTTTTTTTCTTCGGCAGTAGGGGCCAGGAAACGACAAACACGTGCTAAAATGAGGCCAAATCCGTTTCGGGAGAGAGAGGCCACAAATGAGTGGCTGACTGCTGGATTATGTTTATTCCGGTTGGCCCGTAAGTCATGCCAAGAAGGAGCCGAACAATTCACGGTTCAGGGAAAGTATTCCAGTTGCACTTTTCAACACCCATTATGGTCGATGATGATGGCCGGGCCATACTCAGGGGGCAATATTAATTGAGATTCTTTTACATCATCTCACACCCGACCTCAAGGAAGCGTGAAAAAGCAAAAAAAAAATCGAAAGAAAAGCAGAACGCGTAGCGACGTCGTCATCTTCATCATTTCACGCATCGGCGGATCTCTAAAAAATCTATCTCGGCCATGCCTCCCAGAACAGTGAAAATCCACGTTTGTTGCTTTGAACCTACAATGGAGGTACAATGTTGAAGATGGTGCAATCCCAATACACGTTAAAAGCTGTTAAAAAAATCCACTTTGAATGAACTCAAAATTCTCGAAAAAAATCTACTTGGAAGCATTGAACTCTAAATTCCCCATTTGTTATAAACCTTTGGAAAACCAGTTTAAAAATTTTAGAATTTTGAATAGGTTTGCTAATGTATGTTTCCCAAATTTAGAGTGTAAGAAACAAAAATGGAAGATGTTCCAACGTCACTAGACGCAACAAGTCAGGTCGGTCACGCCTTTCTCGGGCCTCCAAGAAATGGTCACACTTCAGCATAACTATGTATGTAGCATATGGTGATGCATTCGACCCACCCACTAAAACAATCTAGCTACATAGTAACTTCGGACAGAATGGGATGATGCTGTAATGAAATTTTTAACAATGATCAGCACCCTCTGGCCCTGCGCTGCCGTCATTAATCATTCCTGGACTTGGGAGTTCTTTTCTCGGTCTAGCTAGGGCTTCTTAGAAGAGCTGTCGAAAGCTAGCTGGCAACAAGATGACAAGATTGGTCCCTCGCTCGAACTTGTCGGGAGATTGCAAAGGTTAGGTACAAGATGTTACTGACTTCGATCGGGAATTGGTTGATTGATGAGTTTTTGACCAAGCTCAATTTGGTGGCTTTAGTTTGGATTGAAGCAGTGTTCTGACAATTACTTCTTTAGAAAGATATCGAATGAAAAATCAGAATTTTTGAAAATCTTCCACATTACAGAGCACACTATTCACGAAAACACATACATCAGGGGGTCCTAAAAAATTTTCTTGTTGAAGATTTGCGAAAAAAAAAAAACGTTTTTCAATTTTTTGTAGTGAATTGAATTGAGCTAATTGAAAAAAAACTTAACGATTTACTAAGTAGTAAGCATCAAAAAGGAAACAATTGAACATTTTTCGCTTTTCATTTAAATTTAACTTTAAAATTTATAAAAAATTTGAAAAAAAAATATTTTTAATCCAAAAATGATTGAAAAATCATAAGCGTGCAAGCGTCACACGGAACACAAACAGAGTTGCCAACATTTTTTATTTAAAAAAACAGGGAACTGGTGCTATAAAAATACATCAAATTAACAGAAATTTCGCTCTAAGTGATGACCTTTTTTTGGTCGTCGCTCTACATTTTCACTCCGCTCTTGAGTGTCAATATGACACTATTGGAAGTTTGACGGCTGGTAACTTTATTCGGGTACATCCAAATAAAAAAAAATCTTCGGAGACCCTCAATGAACTCTTGAAATCTTTTATTTTGCATTGTAACTTTTTTATGAACGCACCCTAAAAACCCAGGAAAAAAACTCCCGAATCAGACCTTAAGTGCCATTTTGACACTCCTCGCTTAAAACTGCTAACCGATTTTTACTGAATTTATAGTTTTGGAAACCTCAAAATGTAACTCAAATATCTTTCTCAAACAATATTCTGCTTCTTTTGAAAATTTGTCAAAAATTCTGTGTTTCAATGACGTCAACTTTTCAGTCCTCTTTTCAAAATTTATCTGGTGATTTAAACAATTTTGACGGTTCATTGATTGAAAAGTACGGTTTTAACACCACTTTCTTAGATTTTTTTGTGGTCATGATCTTTCAAAAAATTTATCCTTCTGAGCAATGTCTAGTTCTAAATTCAGCTATCTTGGGAACGAAGCAAAAAATTTTTGAGCATTCCTTAGCTGATCTTTAGTCTTTTTTCCGAAGCATGTTTTTCGGATTTTTTTGTCAGATTTTAATTAACGAAAAACTGAGATACTCTAGTTCTAGAAATACAATGCTTTGATAAGAGAAATGACTCAAATTTAAGAAAATTGAAAATATTACAAGTACCCCTGACATTACAAAAGGAAAAGTGTTTTGGATCATGCTTTTTCAAATATCTAAGAATCTTTTTGGTTTTTATGTTCTTTGAAATGTCCTCAAAACTCATGAGAGTTGAGGGTTAAGAGTTAAGGGTTAAGGGTTAAGAGTTAAGAGTTAAGAGTTAAGAGTTAAGAGTTAAGAGTTAAGAGTTAAGAGTTAAGAGTTAAGAGTTAAGAGTTAAGAGTTAAGAGTTAAGAGTTAAGAGTTAAGAGTTAAGAGTTAAGAGTTAAGAGTTAAGAGTTAAGAGTTAAGAGTTAAGAGTTAAGAGTTAAGAGTTAAGAGTTAAGAGTTAAGAGTTAAGAGTTAAGAGTTAAGAGTTAAGAGTTAAGAGTTAAGATTTAAGAGTTAAGAGTTAAGAGTTAAGAGTGAAGAGCTAATAGTTAAGAATTGAGAGTTAAGAGTTAATGATTAAGAGTTCAGAGCTCAGAGTTCTGAAATCAGAGTTCAGAGTTCAAAGCTCAAAGTTAGGTTCAGAATTAAGAGTTCACAGTTCACAGTTCAGAGTTCAGAGTATAGATTTCTGAGTTTAGAGATTAGATTTCAGAGTTCAAGAGTTCAGAGTTCAGAGTTCAGAGTTCAAAAATCAGAGTTCAGAGTTCAAAGCTCAAAGTTAGGTTCAAAATTAAGAGTTCACAGTTCAGAGTTCAAAGTTCAGAGTATAGAGTTCAGAGTTTAGAGATAAGATTTCAGAGTTCAAGAGTTCAGAGTTCAGAGTTCAGAGCTCAGTGTTAAGAGTTCAGAGTTAAGAGTTCAGAGATCAGAGCTCAGAGTTCAGAGTTCAGAGTTCCCAGTTCACAGATCAGAGTTCACAGTTCAGAGTTAAGAATTAAGATTTCAGAGTTAAGAGTTTAGCGTTCAGATATCTGAGTTCAGAGTTAAGAATTATGAGTTCAGAGTTCAGAGTTAAGAGTTCAGAGTTAAGAGTTCAGAGTTAAGAGTTCAGAGTTCAGAGTTAGGAATTAAGAGTTCAGAGTTAAGAATTAAGAGAGTTCAGATTTCAGAGTTTTGAGTTCAGAATTAACAGTTCAGAGCTCAGAGTTCAGAGTTCAGAATTCAGAGTTCAGAGTTCAGAGTTCAGAGTTCAGAGTTTAGAGTGAAGAGTTAAGAGTTTAGAGTTAAGAGTTCAGAGTTCAGAGTTCACAGTTCACAGTTCAGAGTTCAGAGTTAAGAATCAAGAGTTTAGAGTTCCGAGTTCAGAAATCAGAAATCAGAGTTCAGAGTTCAAAGCTCAGAGTTAAAAGTTAAGATTTCAGAGTTTAGAGCTTAGAGTTTAAAGTTTAGAGTTAAGAGTTTAGAGTTTAGAATTAATAGTTAAGAGTTTAGAGTTAAGAATTAAGAGTTTAGAGTTTAGAGTTAAGAGTTTAGAGTTTTGAGTTTAGAGTTTAGAGTTTAGAGTTTAAAGTTTTGAGTTTAGAGTTTAGAGTTTAGAATTTAGAATTAATAGTTAAGAGTTTAGAGTTTTTAAATAACAGTTTAGAGTTCAGAGTTTAGAGTTTAGAGTTTAGAGTTTTGAGTTTTGAGTTTTGAGTTTAGAGTTAAGAGTTTCGAGTGTAGAGTTTTGAGTTTTGAGTTTTGAGTTTTGAGTTTAGAGTTTAGAGTTAAGAAATTAGAGTTTAAAGCGTAGAGTTTAGGGTTTAGAGTTTAAAGTTTATAATTTAGAGTTTAGAGCCAAGAGTTTAGAGTTTAGAGTTTAGAATTAATAGTTAAGAGTTTAGAGTTTAGAAATAACAGTATAGAGTTTAGAGTTTAGAGTTTAGAGTTTAGAGTTTTGAGTTTTGAGTTTTGAGTTTTGAGTTTTGAGTTTCGAGTTTTGAGTTTAGAGTTCAGAGTTTAGAGTTTAGAGTTTAGAGTTTCGAGTTTCGAGTATGGAGTTTAGAGTTTTGAATTTTGAGTTTTGAGTTTTGAGTTTTGAGTTTATAGTTTCGAATTTAGAGTTTAAAGCGTAGAGTTCAGGGTTTAGAGTTTAGAGTTTAGAATTTAGAGTTTAGAGTTAAGAGTTTAGAGCTTATAGTTTTAAGTTCAGAGTTCAGATTTTAGAGTTCAGTGTTCAGGGCCCAGTGTTCAGAGTTGAAAATTTGAAGCTAGAATTGAGAATTGAGGGTTAAGAGTTGACAGTTAAGAGTTTTTATTTGTGGGTTGACAAGTGAGAGTTGAGCGTTAAGCGTTGAGATTTAACCCTTCATTACATGGTTTTTTGTTCTTCCTTAAAGATAATTTTTAAGAAAAAAAATACGATTCTTCACTTTTTCCATACATTAATTGTTGCAAATATGTTACTTTATGAAACGAAGGGTTAAGAGATTAGAATTGAAAGTAAACAGTTAGGTGTCAAGAATTGAGAGCATTGATATTTAAGACTTGAGGACTTAGAATTTTAAATTATCGACTGAAGATTGAAAAGATAAGCTGGAACTAAGAACAAAACAAATTTCAAGGAAAAGCGTTGCAAATAAGAAATCCGGCTAGGAGTTTTAAATGTTTGAAATTTTTTTAAATCCAGTTCAGCCCTTTAAATCAAAAGCGCATCAAAACTCGAAAGCAGTAAGACAAGGAAACAGACACCACAAACTACAGTCGGAGCCCCCATAATCCGTAGAAAAGTGAACCAACTAAAGCGTTGAATTACTTAATGAACTTCGGACGGAGCCGGCCGAGTTCCGCGTCCCATAAGTCGACGTTTTATGGATGTTTGATGTAAACAAATTAAAACGTGCTGACCCAGTTTGGAAATGAAGGAAGGAGACTAGGGTCGTGGGTCGTGGGTTGTCTCGGTTGCACTTCTGCACTGTTCCTGGAATCACCGTTCAGTGGGTTCTATTCCGGCGGCGACTTGTAGGAGCAAAATCAGTTCCATCAGTGACCGACCATACGTCTTCTCCATCCATGTTAGAAGCTCGAGCGAGCATACACATGCGGAAATAATGCAATTAGATTTCTCGGTCTGCCTCTCTGCCTAATCGCCTTAAGGTTTTGTAAGGTTTGCTGGGTAAGGGGGCTTTTTACTGACGCGGGGGAAACCATCTTGATCCCGGTCAAAATGGTTCCGGTTGATTGAGAATCGACAGTCGGAAGTGATTGAAATCGAGCGCCTTCGATAGAATTTTAAAAGAAACTTTTTAAGTGAATGTTGGATTGAAAAAACACCTTTTCTAATATTCAAAAGCCGAAGCTCAGCCCCCTTTTATTTTTTAACATTTAGATTGAAGAAAGGCAGTAAAAAGGAAAGAGCTGAGAGAGATGAATAAAATAAGGTGAGGGAGAGGGAAAAAGAGATAGAATGAGAAGAGTGAAAATAGAGAGAGAGAAAAAAAGTTATAGAGAGAGTAGAGATAAAATAAAGAAAGTGTAGAATACGAATAGTGATAGTAGAGAAATTAGTAGATAGAGTAAAAATAGCGAGTAGAGTGGAAAAAACTGAGAGAGTAGACAGAAAATGTACTAAGAGAAGAGATAAAATTGAGGAAAAGTAAATTTATTTAAAGACAGAGCAGAGAGTTATAAAAAAGAGAGCAGAGAGATTTTTGCTAAAGAGACAAGAAAAGAGAGAATGCAAACTGCTCATACAATAAGCATGCTGGATTGCCCGGATATTTAATACAAAATTTGAGAATAGTCCTGGCCGGCCCTGTTGCCCGGATTTCTTTGAAAAAAGCCCGGATTTTACCCGGATGTATTCACTTTATTTTCCAAAAACGAAAATTACACAAATACTGTTGTAAAAAAAATTTATGCGGCTAAACCGAAATTTTTTGTGCAACTAAAAATAATCATGAATAGTTTTTGGAAACTTAAACACGATTTGAAATCTTATGATGAGTTTTGAGGATTTTTTTTTCTGGATTTTTGTTGAGTTATTCTTGGGTTATGACTAAATTTTTCCGGATATTGCACGGATTTTCGGTCGACAATTTTGAAATCAAATACCCGGATTTTGCTAGGTTTTTAGATCAAATAGCTCGAATTTATCCGGCAGGAATACGTGCTGAATAAAATCTGGCAATCTTATCATTTAATGAGCAGAGAAAATGGAGAGAGCGAAAGCAGGAAGATGTGAGAAAGAAAGTGAAAAAGAGAGTGAAATATATACTCTTACTTATTCCTTATCATTTTTTCTGCCATCTTCTCTCTCCCGATCGAGAAAAGCCGAGAAAATAAAGATGTTGATGAAGCATTCAAGATTAACCCGCACGTATCCTGGACGGGCAAAATCCGGCGACTTATTTTATCACCTGGCTAATTTCAGGTATTTGGTTTCAATTTTTTTTAATACAGCACTGAATTTTGAATCGTGTTTTAAAGTTTCAAAAAATCTTACATTTTGATTTAAACAAACTTGCTTAAAAATTTTGTTTTATTTTTTATAAAATGATGGAAACTTTTTTATAGAAAAATAAGGAATTTTTGTTTGACATTTAAACAAACTATGAACAAACTACAAACTGAACTTAATTGGATCGCTTTTCTATTTTTACTAATTAATAACTTATTATATTTCACTTAGATATCCCCAGTCTTTCAACTTATTATCTTGGATACTAAACAAACTACACTACAGACATCGCATCTTGCAAAATTGAAAAATTTATATGATGGAGAAAAAAAATTCAAATTATATTTATATCTATGGAAACATTTTTTCTTGAATTTTAAGTACACCACACCATATTAAACATGATATCAAAAGCCTTGTTAAAATAAGTCCTGCATTGGCCCAAATTCTTTTCATTTTTAAGATCTAGTTTTTGGTCTTAAAATTCAATGAAAGAGTTTGCAGGCACCTTAAAGCACCCTTTTCTAGAGTTATAGTAAAATAAAGCTGAAAATACCATTTAAATGAGAAATTTTTACCCACTACTGAGTATAAATTCAACAAAGTAGTTGCTGCTTTGTCAAGATTTTTTTCTCACAATTAATCAATCATTTCACACATTTTTCTCTTGAGTTTCATGAAATGTTTTGATAATATTTATCATTACATTTATCAATTAGTCCAATAAACTGCTTTCAATAGAAATAAAAAGTGGAGCCAAAAATAACACCAATCATCCTACCTTATAAGTTATTTTTAAACAATTTTTGTATGAAATTATTTAAAATAAGTTAGAATAGTAATTTTTATACAAAATATTCTAAATTTACATAAATGTCCAAAACACCAAGTAATACATTTTTGCACCAGCTGTTTTCGAGACAAGATATAAATTATTCGTTAGTAAGGGAAAATAATAAAAATGCAACGGATTGAAGAGAGTAGAAATAAATTATAAAGAAAAATGGAAAAAGAA
The DNA here is from genome assembly GCF_029784155.1 of Uranotaenia lowii. Classification (NCBI taxonomy): domain Eukaryota; kingdom Metazoa; phylum Arthropoda; class Insecta; order Diptera; family Culicidae; genus Uranotaenia; species Uranotaenia lowii. The sequence goes on from NC_073691.1 coordinate 47,253,473, forward strand.
CATAGAAAGAGAAATAGAAAGAAAGAACGTATATAAAAGTAGATGGTTTGTAAATTAAGCATTCATATGAGTGAAGATAGAGTATTCAAGAGAAAATATACAGAGAAAAAATCATACGTGTTATAAAAAAGAGAGAGAAAAGATCGAATAAGAGGAAAAAAGGGAAAAGAAGAGTAAAGAAAAAAAGAAAAAAAAGAAGAGACAAGGAGAAAAGAAGAGAACACAAGAAGTAAAATTAATAGAGGAAAAACGCTAAACAAAAATTAAAAAAAATATTGAAAAAAGAACAAAGTTTTGAGAGGAGATACTAGTAAGAAAAAATACAAAAAAGACTAAAGCGCGAGAAAAACAGATAGAAATAAAAACAAAAGGAAGACAACTCATATAAGAGCGAACAGGAAAAAGAGCATGAGTATAAAATGAAGCATTATATGCCAGACAATAGATTTCCTTTCGTTTTCTAAAGATGAAAACATCAACAGATTGGTAAATTTTTACACCAAAATTTGAACAGACGCGAAAAATATAAGAGAGGCTATAAAGACCACAACGAAAGGGGCACACACGGAGAAAAAAGAAGACTGTTGTTCTAATTATTTTAGTTGCTTATACCAATCATCAAAGCATAGTTGATGTTTTCGCATCCAACTATAAATATAATAGACTCAGCTACAAACTGGTAGTTGAGCTTACCCAATCAACTATGAATATAATAGATTCAACAGTAACGGTATAATTGATTCAATTGTAAATATGATAGATTCAACTACAATTGTATCATTGATTTTAGGCTTTCAAATATAAATATAATACATTGAACTATACATTTCTGGTTGACCTCTCACATCTAACTATAAATATGATAGATTCAATTGAAATGGTATAGTTGATTCAACTGCACAGTGGTGCAGAACATTAATCTAGCTGTACGAAATCAATAGCGCCCAGGGATGAAGAGATAGACTTCTAATGTCTTCAACGAAATTGTTCAGTTTTACATGGAGCATATTTTGGTATAACAATTTTTGCCGAGGGGTCCACCGATAGCGAGATAAAAATTCTTACATTTTTGTTACTCAAAGAAGGGCTTTGATGTCTTTGACAAAGTTGTTTATCTGATCAAAATACATAAATTTATCGAATACTTCAAAACAAGTCCATTACATAACCCTTAGGATTTACAGTCAAAGTAAAAAATACCTTGAAAAAAAAAACGTTTTTTGAATATTTGTAGATTGGATAAAATAGTTTACTGTCTTCGAAACAAAGTTGTAACAAGTCAAGATCTACAATTGTCTTGTACATTATGATGGTTTTAAAAGTTGCTGAAGCTTTTCGGAAGGCTCGTCCATCAAAAAGTGCACATTTTCGCAACAGTACCTTTTCTGTGATTATTTTTAATGATAAGCGGAACCATTTCCATTTAAAATAAGCGGGGAAATCGGTGTAACTAAAGAAGGTTTGAATGTTTAAAAATATTCTTTTTTCCATAAAATTACCTATTTAACTTGAAGAAAAAACGTTGAAAATATTCAATTTTAAGTGTTGTATTTTTTTAAAATTTATTTTAAATTATTAAACTCAATTTAAATTCAATATTTTAAATCATTTTAAACTCCAAAAAATTAGTAGAACGAATGTGACAAATTTGATAGAGCACTGATTCAGTATTTGATATCAGATTCTGGCAAACCGGTTCTATTTTTTTTTTCACTGATATCAAATACAAATTTAATGCTTCACCAAATTTGACTTATTAATTCCTTTAATTTTTTTGGAGTATAAATGATTTGAAAAATTTAATATAAATTAATTCTAATAATTCAAAATATAAAAAAATGCAACACTTAATCCATAAATTGAATATTTCCAATGTTTTTTCTATAAGTAAAATAGGTATTTTTCATAGAAAAAGAGTATATTCAAATATTCAAAACTCTGATAGTTTAACCGAATTCTCCGCTTATTTAAAAAAAATGGTTCCTCTTATTATCAAAAATGACGATTGATTTAAGAGGCAAAAAAAGTAAGAGAAGACACAAGAGGGAAGTGAAGATATACCAGAGAGGAGAAGATAGAAGAGGGAAGAGAAGAAAGAAGTAGAAAGGAAAATGACGTTGAACTGGAAAGGGCAGAAGAAATAAACGAAGATAGTAGAAGGAAAAATACAGAAAAAAATGATGGCAGAAGAGCAAAGTGGAAGTACAAGAAATAAAAGAAGGCAGAGGAAAAAAGGACCTAAATGAAAGAATAAAGGAAGAAGAGCAAAGAAACTAAGTGAAAATAAATCAAGGAAGGAAAGGATGAGATGCAAAGAAGATAAAACAAGGGAAAATACGGAAGAAAAGAAAATGGTTGATTGGAGACGCAAAACTCGGAAGGAGAAGTAAGAGAAGGTACTAGAGGAAAGTGAAGATATACAAAGAGGAGAAGATAGAAGAGGGAAGAGAAGAAAGAAGAAAAAAAAAAGAAAAGTAACATAGAACAGGAAAGAATAGAACAAATCATAGAAGATAGAAGAAGGAAAATACAAAAGATGAAAAATATGGTAGAAGAGCAAAGTAGAAGTACAAGAAATAAAAGAAGGCAGGGGGTAAAAGAGAGAATATAGGAAGAAGAAAAGAGAAATTAAATGGAAGTTAATCAAAGAAGGAAATGAAGGAATGAAAAGATTGAAAGGAAAGAGAATAAAGGAAGGAAACAGACAGAAAAGAAGATAGTAAAATGATAAAAGATGTAAAACAGAAAGAAAAGAACCTAAAAAAAATTCTTTCATTACGTCGTATGAAACATCTTAAGAATTCACAGAAAACTGCTGCAAAAGTTATCAAAACAACTTTAAAATTTGTAACCCACGTATAGAATATGTTGTCCTGACTAAAAATATTCTAAATGGAAGAAAGTTGCGACTAGTTTATGTCAGTTTTTGTATTTTTTTTTTAATAAAACTGTTTGTTTACATTTTGTTTTGTTTACATACGACGTAATTAAAGCTCACACGAGATTTAAAGAAAGTAGACGAGGAAAAAAGGAAGAACAAAGCAAAGAAGGCAGTGAAAGAAACAGAAGATAGAGGGAAGCGGGAGAAAAAAATGGTAGAAATGGTGGAGAAAATTTAAAGACAATTGAAAAAAGATTAGATAGAAAAAATTTAAGCAATTCCGTTTGAAATAGATTGTAGTATCATACATAATATTAAAGATAGAAAAAGAAAAAAAAACAGTAGAACGAAAGAAAAAATAAATTCGGCAGTAGTCTTTAAAAACTTAGAAGGCACCTTTTGAAGTTAATGGAAATTTGAATAAAAGTTTAAATTTCAATTTGTTAGTATTATTTTAAATGTCAATTCCAACATAATTTTAAATCAACCCCTTGAAATGAAAGATGAAAATTGAACGATACTCAAGTTCAATACAAAAGAGATTATTCCTAATTTTCTATAATATTTTTTTTTCTGTTCTCATTTAATTTCTTTTCCAACCATTGGTTTGTTTCTAAAATTAGGCCTCTGTATTTATTTATTCATGAGTTCCCAATTTCTGCTAAAACAAATGTTTTACTTGTATTATATTTCTCTCTAATTCCAAATTGGATTTCATTTGCTTGATCAGTTTCCAAGGAAGTCCTCCTGTTTTATACCAAAATCCCTGCAAAATTTACTCGATAACTTCTCGAGTTGATTAAAAAGAGTGTCTCCCTTTTTCTCTCCCTTTTCTATCTTTCCCTGAAAAGAAAGGACGATATACTTTCCTATGACAAAGTTACTTAAAATGTTATCGAGTTTTTCAAAAATCGTTTGAGAGCCCCCGTTTTCCCTATTCATCCCCCACTGGAATGACGGAGGGTTGTTGAATAAGCATAGACACATTTCTCCATCCTAAAAAGTTGGTCTAAAGTTGGTTTCTTTCATGTGACTTATTCTATAGATATGATGTATGGGACTCCCGTATCCTCTTCCTATCTCACTCAATGAAAGAAGGGAAGGGTCCCAAATAATTAATGAAACATTACTCGTATCAATAACAATCCAATACCAAATTTGGTGTATTTGAACTGAAAATGTCGAGATCTTAAAAAAAAATGTGGTGGCCTCCTCCACTCTTCCCAATTTTGTTGATTGGTATCAAAAAGGCGTCTCAAAAAACCATATAGTCTTTTTCCGTATCCAAATATGCTCCCATGCTAAATTTAGTTCCATTTGCTCGATTATTTCTCCAGTTAAGAAACAAATTTTATGAGAGTCCTGCTTCCCCTCCGTTCTGTTTCCTCAATGGAAGGTAGAAAGTGCTTCTAATCATTTTAGGTACATTTCGTTCACCCAAATACCCCCTCAAACTAAATTCGATTCTTCTCGCTTGATCAGTTGTCGAGTATTGCAAATAATTGTATGGGCCCTTTCCCTCTTTCTATCATCCCAATCAGAGTAGGGAGGGATCTCAAACAAACATATAATCTTTCCCCATATTCAAATATCTCACCATGCCAATTTTGTACCATTTGCTCGAATAGTTTTTGAATTATGCAATAAAAATTATATGGAAGCCCTCCTCCCCCTTTCTTCCTCCCCACTGAAAAAAGTGAGAGCTCTCAAATATGCATTGAAACATTTTTTATATCCAAAAACCCACGCAAGCCAAATCGGGTTCCATTTGGTAGATTAATTCTAGAGTTATGAAAAAAAAAATTGTACATATGTTAATTCACTTATCTTTTGGCTTTTTTCTGCACTCTCTTTTTTTATATACTTTTTTCAAAGCTCTGTTCGCTCTTCCTTATTCGCTCTACTGCTTCTATTCTTTCTCATTTTCTTTCTCTTTTTTCTTCGGCTTCAACTCTTTACGAAGATATCAAAATTGAAGTTAGTTTTAAATAAAGCTAACAGTATTCGAATACCTCCAAACAAACGCGAAAAAAGATAAAAGCTAGAACCATCATAAAGCATTACCCCTAAAGGAAGAAGCTGCAATAGAAATATCGGTTGAATTTTGTATGACACAGCGATTTACTGCTTCTGTGTAGAAGGCAATAATCCCGCTGCTTCCCAACAAAACCCGAAAACGTGCGAGCAATTTATTTATTCATCCACAGTGATAGTATTTACCACATCAGCCCGAAAACAAATAATCATAACACCCCCCCTCTCGCTTCTTCTTCTACTGCTTCCCGGAAGCAGTCACTGTCTGGTCCGATTAGTAAGTCACACTTTAGGCAACAGCAATGGCCACGTGTAGCAAAATGGGTTCCCGGATAGAAGGTTCAATTCCCAGTGGCCAGGGTCATAAATCCAGCAACAGCAGCAATGGATGCACCCACAAAAACAAATACCGAATCAACCAACATTTTCCTAATTGCTTTTTCTTCCTGTTAATGGAGTAGGATTGTTGTTGCAGAGGTTATGTTTTCCCATCCTCACCCGGAGGGTATTGGCCTGGGCTGAACGGAACTTTCTCCCGCCCCCTTTCGATGGTTGCGGAATTGTCTGATAAGAAACCGGCGGAAGGCAGCTTACAAATAACCGGGAGCTGGCTCGTGACAGGAATTGCGTGCCTTTTGGGCTCTTCGGTACCTTTGAATTTCCGGAAAATGGCTTTGGTGGTTGGCCACGTGTTTCCCATCATTCGGTGAAACCGGATTTCGGTTCGATGCAGAAAAGTTTGTCTCCTGAGACAGTCTCGGAAAGTTTATTACCGGTGTGGTTGCATTCGGTTTGTTTTGTTTGCCGCGCCGTCCGCCGGGAACCGACTGAGAGGAGGGTTCGAGCCAGCTTAGGGCCATTCGAGAGGCACTGGGTAATGGGAAAAAAGCGTATGATTAGGGGAAAATGAGGCCTATCTAATGCGGCTATATCCCTATAATATAGCGATTGTGGTTTCAACTTCGGTGTCTGGAAGATAAATGGACTTTGAGTATTTACATGTGGCGTTTTGATTAACTTTACTGCCCACTTTGAGTGTTTCATTCGAGATTTTATCCAGCTCGAAGGACCAATTGTATCTATTACAAGTTATTCCTGGTTCTTTCTTTTTAAAAATACAATTTTTGGAAAATTTACAAACTTCTCGCAAAACTTGTATGGTTACTAACAGGTTCAAAGAACCAACTAGAAACTCGGCTCGAAGGACCAAAAATTGAAATATTTTGTAACGACATAAAGGTTTAACAGTCAAATGAACTAAAACGGAACTCAAATCGAAATGAAACAAAACTGGAAGTGAATTCAATAAAAGTTGTTTTCAATTTGTTACTTTGATTTATCGGCCTAGCGGTGAAAAGTGATGTCCTTTTTAGTAGGGACATCTAAAGATTATGAAAATTTTTTTTTTTATATAGATGGATAGAAGGTTAGAAGAAATGAAAGATGGTGAAAATGAGCGGGTAGAATTTGTTTAGAAGCATTACCATCACATACCAAATTTTTGTTCCTCACGAGCCTACTACTATGAAGTGGTAGATACAGATAGAGTTGCATCTACCACCACACATTAGTAGGCTTAGCGTGGTCCGCCCCACAAGCGAGAACTTGTAGTGCGGACGAACAAAAAGATGATATGTGATCGCTCAGATAAGCTCCCTTTAACTCAGAAACGCATCTATCGATGTTTAAGTCTTCTCAGTTTGTTATCTTCGCATTCGTTACATGCGGGGTTTGCATGCGAAACGGTACGGTCGATAGTCTGATAGTGACCAACCACCGATGCTATGATGTCGTGTTTTTATTTCTAAGCCTACTAATGTGTGGTGGTAGATGCAACTCTATCTGTATCTACCACTTCATAGTAGTAGGCTCGTGAGGAACAAAAATTTGGTATGTGATGGTAATGCTTCTAAACAAATTCTACCCGCTCATTTTCACCATCTTTCATTTCTTCTAACCTTCTATCCATCTATATAAAAAAAAAAAATTTCATAATCTTTAGATGTCCCTACTAAAAAGGACATCACTTTTCACCGCTAGGCCGATAAATCAAAGTAACAAACAAAAATTACGGTGGTTAATCTCTTCATAAAATTAAATAACTTTGGCCAAAAAGAAATAAAAACACGACATCATAGCATCGGTGGTTGGTCACTATCAGACTATCGACCGTACCGTTTCGCATGCAAACCCCGCATGTAACGAATGCGAAGATAACAAACTGAGAAGACTTAAACATCGATAGATGCGTTTCTGAGTTAAAGGGAGCTTATCTGAGCGATCACATATCATCTTTTTGTTCGTCCGCACTACAAGTTCTCGCTTGTGGGGCGGACCACGCTAAGCCTACTAATGTGTGGTGGTAGATGCAACTCTATCTGTATCTACCACTTCATAGTAGTAGGCTCGTGAGGAACAAAAATTTGGTATGTGATGGTAATGCTTCTAAACAAATTCTACCCGCTCATTTTCACCATCTTTCATTTCTTCTAACCTTCTATCCATCTATATAAAAAAAAAATTTTCATAATCTTTAGATGTCCCTACTAAAAAGGACATCACTTTTCACCGCTAGGCCGATAAATCAAAGTAACAAACAAAAATTACGGTGGTTAATCTCTTCATAAAGTTGTTTTCAATTTCGGATTTTTCCCCTGTTTTATCCGGCTCGAAGGACCAGTTACCATACTTGTCATCAAATATCGTTTGAACCGGATCAAAGGACCAACAAACATCTTGGCAACTGAAACTGAACTGAAACTGAAACTGAAACTGAAACTGAACTGAAACTGAACTAAAACTGAACTGAAACTGAACTGAAACTGAACTGAAACTGAACTGAAACTGAACTGAAACTGAACTGAAACTGAACAGAAACTGAACTGAAACTAAAACTGACGTTCAACTGAAAGTATACTGAATGTTATAATTATCCGGCTCGAAGGACCAACATTAGTTTTGGAATCTTTGATGTCCTCTACTCATTGTGTTTTAAAACCGTTTCATCTGGCTCGAAGGACCATTAAGTAACTTTTTTCAAACCGTTTTATCCGGCTCGAAGGACCAACAAGTATCATGTAACTGAATTCAAATATTTTTTATCTGGCTCGAAGGACCATCAGGCAACTGAAGTCAAACTTGAATTGACCGACAATGTCGTGTTGGAATTCGAAGCATGTTTAGCAATGAAACGCAAATGGAAAAGTCATTAGGCATAGAATAAGTATAAATACGATTAGCAATATAATTATCATTCATTTTTGGTGAAAATGTTTGCTTACCGGGCACATATTTCAAATTTCCCTGTTTTTCCCACACACACATATCACCGGTAATTCGGCTTTATTTAGAAGGAAAACGGCAAAAGTAAATCCTGCAACCGCATTCACATCCCTCAACCGAAATCGATTAATAATAATTGTATGATAATTTCATTATCGTGTGGAGGAGACCCCACCAAACCACTGTTGTCTCCCACCAAATGGGCACTAGGCCAGATTCCGGTGAATTGTTAATAATCAATAATTGACATTTGCCGGTCTCGGCTACAAAAGTGAGTGGGCAGCTTTCTGCATATGGTTTTTCGAATATCGACCCATCTCTGTGTGGTGCGGTCCAAACCATATTAATGAATCCCCACAAATGTAACAAGTGGGTGGAACATAAATTTATTCTATCAACTTTATCAGAATGCGTGAGCTGGAGCTTTGCTAAATGGGATCCAAAAACGATGTCGGTTGAAGGCATTTTAACTTTCAGTGGAAATACATTTAATAAGTAGTGAAATGCGCCGATGAACGTGCAAGGTACACACTTTTACAAAGTCTTTTTAAAAATAGCTCAATCCGAACTAGGAAGAGGAAAATTTCACGCTGGAAACAAATCAATGTTGACAGGAGTCAACCGACTGGAAGGCAATACATGAGTCGGCAGGTATCTGTTTAGTACAGTTAATCACTAAATGGTAGGGTTGAGAGAGAAAAAAAAAGATCGAAATGAGCCATGTAATACATTGACAAAAGGCGAAGTTGGCACCACAAACATTTAGTCACACTCACTTTCATTGACCACGGTAGCAGAACGCTTGCGTTTGTATCAATATTTATAAACTGAGGTGCGGAAAATGATAAAAGTTCACTCAGGTGTGATTAATCACACCATTTTACAGCGAAACCACTGGCATTTTTTTACAGACAGATTGTGGCTCTTTTTTTTTGTATCATTGTGCGTGAATGTGAGTTGATTGAAAAAAAAAATTACCCACTGAAAATAGTTATTGATTAGAAGAAAACAGTTTTAGTAGGTTGTGTCAGAAATGTCGGACTGTTCAAATTCCGCAACATAGAAATTATGTAGTTTCTCAAAGAAGTTGGTCCTTTGAGCCGTATAAAATTTTAACAACAATTCCTATCGAAGTGCTTTTGAGGCGAAATTTTGTTTCAGTTTTTATTATCGGTTTCCTAATTCAAATTCAAATCAGGTTTCAATTTCATTTATTGACGTAAAATTTGGTCCTTCGAACCGGGTAGAGTTTCATAAAAATAGGTTCAGTTCAGTTTCAGTTCAGTTTCAGTTCAGTTTCAGTTCAGTTTCAGTTCAGTTTCAGTTCAGTTTCAGTTCAGTTTCATTTCAGTTTCAGTTCAGTTTCAGTTCAGTTTCAGTTCAGTTTCAGTTCAGTTTCAGTTCAGTTTCAGTTCAGTTTCAGTTCAGTTTCAGTTCAGTTTCAGTTCAGTTTCAGTTCAGTTTCAGTTCAGTTTCAGTTCAGTTTCAGTTCAGTTTCAGTTCAGTTTCAGTTCAGTTTCAGTTCAGTTTCAGTTCAGTTTCAGTTCAGTTTCAGTTCAGTTTCAGTTCAGTTTCAGTTCAGTTTCAGTTCAGTTTCAGTTCAGTTTCAGTTCAGTTTCAGTTCAGTTTCAGTTCAGTTTCAGTTCAGTTTCAGTTCAGTTTCAGTTCAGTTTCAGTTCAGTTTCAGTTCAGTTTCAGTTCAGTTTCAGTTCAGTTTCAGTTCAGTTTCAGTTCAGTTTCAGTTCAGTTTCAGTTCAGTTTCAGTTCAGTTTCAGTTCAGTTTCAGTTCAGTTTCAGTTCAGTTTCAGTTCAGTTTCAGTTCAGTTTCAGTTCAGTTTCAGTTCAGTTTCAGTTCAGTTTCAGTTCAGTTTCAGTTCAGTTTCAGTTCAGTTTCAGTTCAGTTTCAGTTCAGTTTCAGTTCAGTTTCAGTTCAGTTTCAGTTCAGTTTCAGTTCAGTTTCAGTTCAGTTTCAGTTCAGTTTCAGTTCAGTTTCAGTTCAGTTTCAGTTCAGTTTCAGTTCAGTTTCAGTTCAGTTTCAGTTCAGTTTCAGTTCAGTTTCAGTTCAGTTTCAGTTCAGTTTCAGTTCAGTTTCAGTTCAGTTTCAGTTCAGTTTCAGTTCAGGTTCAGTTCAGTTTCAGTTCAGTTTCAGTTCAGTTTCAGTTCAGTTTCAGTTCAGTTTTAGTTCAGTTTCAGTTCAGTTTCAGTTTAGTTTCAGTTCAGTTGAATTTAGTTTTTCAAACTGGATTTCGGGTTCAAATTAAGTGATGCTTATTTCAATTAGGTTTCATTAAAGTTTGAGTCTCAGTCTCGGTTTAATTCAATTTGGTCCTTCGAGCCGGATAAACTTTAAGGAGCAATTTGAATTGTTTATGTTTGAATTCAGATGAATTGGGCTAATTAATCCAAAGTTTCATGTTCAGTTTTTTTTTCAATTCTGTTGAATGTGGTCCTTCGAGCTGGGCAATGTTCCGATCGAAGTGATTCTAGTTTCAACTGAAATATGGTTGAGTTTCTAATAGGTTGAAATTTCATTTCGGATTCAATTCAATTCAACAATTCCAATAAAAGCGATTTTGGTTTCAGCAAAGTTTGATCGCCATTTATTTCATTTTCAGCGTTCTTTTTACCTTTTTTTGGTTCTACTTCTGTTTTTTTTTGACATTGGAAGAAAGATAAATAGCTTTTTGTCCTTGGAGCCGAATAAAAACAATTCTATTAAAATAGCATTCAAGCTTAAACATTATTTGAAGAAATTGATCAAAAAGATATGAATGTACTGAGAATTAAGCTTTGGTCCTTCGAACCGGATAAAATCTCATGAATATTTTAAATGAAAGCTTAAGTTTTTCTTCGATTTACTACTAAGTTTTACTTTACTTTACTACTCTACTTAAGTTCCATTTTCAGTTTCAATTCAATTCGGTTTCGATTCCGCAAATCGATCATCACTTTCGTTCGAAGATTTGCTAAACAAACAAGTTGAATGTCGCTCAATCAATCGCCGTGCCACCGAGAAACTGAAGGAAAATAACAAATGAAACGACCAATCCGCCATAAATCACCGCCAACGTTCTACTCTATCTCTCTCTACTTTTTCGATACATTCACGGTTGCAAAACAAGAAAAGTGATCACATTTCGAATCGATGGCAGGTTGTAATTCAAATCTGGGAAGTTTTCCACCCATCGGACCCACACATGGAATCATCCAAGTGGAGCAGCAGTGAAATAGTTTGCTCCGAGTCATATATTTGCTCTCGGTTAGCCCCTCACTCGATTGACTGACTGACTAGCTGGCTGGCTGAAAGTGAGAAACACTTTTGATTTGTGTGATTTTTTTTTTACGTTGCTCCTGCTTCTAGCACTGGACTGGACAAGCATGAAAAAGTTGTTTCAACTATATTTATTGGGAAAACAAACGGGAGGTGGGAGTTTCGGCCGTGTTTTATCACCATGCCGAACACATATTGGCGGCACTTGAGAATTTATACGAGCTGCATGCGGTGTGGTTTGGTTAGGATTTTTTTCACTAGATAGAAGCCGAACTGGAATAAATGGAAATAACTAAACTTTTTCAATCATGTCTCTTAACTGGGCAAATGTGGGAAAACTGGATTTTTGCCTACCTCTAGACCCCTTTAGTGTTACCGAGCAGCAGGGAAAGGAGAACTTTCGATATCTGTTTTGGGAAATCTGAGTGGATTAACTTTGGCTCCCGGCCTTGGTCCGAGAGGAGGAAATTGAACTTGAAATGTCACTTTTGATGGTGTTCCCGGAATTGCCGGCGCTTCAGTGAGGAAGTCAATGTTGTAATGTTCAAATTTATGTCGTTTTCTAATCGAGGACATTGCTCTTTACCCAAACTGTTGATCTCTTGAGTCATTCAAGAAAGTTTACATTTGTTGGTCCTTCGAGCCGGATACTCCAGTATCGAAAAAAGTAAAATAAGTTGATCGTTTTGCTTTTAAATATGTTTTCAAAACATGGATTCAAACAAAAAGTACAAAGCGATTGGAATCGGTTGGTCCTTCGAGCTGGATCCAAACCCGTCAAAAACAATCGCAATTAAATTGCAAAGGCTTTTAGTCCAACCCAAAAACGTTAATTCCGGGTATTCCCCTAATCCTAAACCGAGAAACCATCACCGATACTGTCCAATTATTTAATTGCGGGCCCATCCCTCCAATGAGGATAAGCCTCTATTAAAAACAATAAACATAATTTCCCAGCGTTCATTTTTGTCCATCAAACTTACTCGTCGGGCGAAGTATCAAAAGAAAACTCACTTCCGACCAAAACAACTTCAACAAGAGGACGTTCGTCGGGACTACGGCCATACGCAATTAATGACTTCTCTCGTCGTCGGTCCAAAGAGAGCGCGCCAAACACTCAAAGTGAGTGAGTGCCTACCTCTAACTCAATTATGCCAATTGTCGTTGGGCCTAACTTGGGCCTATCTCTAACGTCAGAAGATTTGTGATAGTGTGGTTATTCCGAGGGAAAGTACTTTCCTCCTTCGAGGAAACTTTATGAGCGTTGGTCCCAATTTTGAAAAGGTCGAAAGTCGGAAAGTAATCACTTTTTGTGGTTTTGCTTCGTTTGAGAACTATGATGCCTTGTTTGTGAGAAAAACAAACAGTGGCTTACGACCTTTTGGAAGTACTATCTGGAAATTATTCCCACTTGTTTTCCATGCCAACTGAAATGTGTTTGTTTCTAATGAATGTAAATCATAACGCCATTCTCAAATGGAAGAGTGTCGCTTGACAGGCACTTCCGCACTTCTTGTGGTTTTGATTTGGAATCACTGTGAATTTGTTGTTTTGACATTGGTTTTTTTTCTCCGGAAAATTGATGATTTCAATTTTTCAATTTGATTTTCGTGAAATATTGTAATCTAACGTTTTGCTTTTTTTTGCAGGTAAATCACCCTACAATCATTCATCGAAGAAGGAGATATCTGACCAATTGAACCATAGATTTAATCTTGAGTATGGTATGTTACCGCCAGAAGTCTCAGAAGCATAATATACCGAAGTTTGCCATTGTCTGTAATCGTCCATCACCGTGTAATTCGCTGAACTATTGAAGAGATGGTAAAGGGTAGAAAGGTTTAAAGGTGGTCTTTCGATGTTATGTTGGATAGATGTTTTTGGTCCTTCGAACCGGGTAAAGAACTGGAAGTTATTTGCTTCTCAAAAACATAAAAATGAAGGAATAACAATCTAAGTAGAGCGTAGCAATGTTGAAAGGCCGTTGTCCACATTTCGTCAAACTTTGTGAAAAACCTCAGCTTCGCATTAACTGTTTCGTGAACAGAAAGTAAGTCATTATAGTTTAAAAAGCTAAACTGAAGGCAAGATTATCAAATCTGAGTTATTTCTTAAACTTGGAATGATGTCATGTCGAGTTTGACTGAAACGGAGGAGATTTGTGCCAATACGATGAAAAACAATTTAGGATGCGCCTGAATGTACTTCGTCGAAAGCTTGCATGCAACAAACTTGTGTACAATGTACATTATAGAAAATTGTAAAAATAGAGCTATTTTAAAAAAGAATCTCGAATTCAAAAGGTGATTCAATTCCCATTTTCTACAGTTTGATTTTTGCTCTTTCAACAGTTTGAATTTTCGAAAAAAAATACAAATTTTTCAATAAAACACCTTAAAATTTATTTATTCGCCCCTGTGTGATTTTCGGATATATCGAAGGAGGCCTTGATAAAAGGAGAATTTTATATTCGTGCCGGCCTAACGTGTTACGAAACTTCACCATCAATTTTAACTAAACTTACTAGGTTTTTTTTTGTTTAAGTACATTGTTTTTGTTTTGTTACAAGTACACAGTTCTCTCTGGTGTCCTTAGAGACATCTGGTGGCTCTTTTAATATCCAAAAATTTATTCAAATCGGTTGTTGAAATTTTTACACAAGATTCAGATTTAGCTTTCACATCTGTTCACCTCTGCTCTAAATCAAATTTAACAGATAAACTTTGATAAAACAGGATGAGCTTGTTTTCAAAGCACTCAGGAAATATATTAACGGTCAAAGACAAAACCGTACTTTTTAATAGTAGATCAACTAGTTATCCTAGTTGTTTTTAAAAAATGATTGTTGTTTCCAAATCCAAACAAAAAAGAGCATAAACTTTGTAGGACCTATCGAAGTGTTATAAAGGGAAAACGGTCGCATTTGAAGGCCGTCGGTTTTGTATATTTAGCCATTCATCTTGTCAATCGTTATGAAAACTGACTGATTTGCAGCTTCCGCAGACTGTCAACCTCTTACGAACTAGACATAAATTTTTTTTCGAGTTTAACTCCGGAAAATACAGGTGAGACTAGTCAACGAAAAAACCTGCCAGGTGCCCGCTAAATAGTGCGTTTTGCTGCCAATTACGAATTTTTTCTTCGAAATATCTTCCAACTAGCGGTTCAAATATTTTGCGCACGATTTGACCACCTTATTTTGTTTAATTTTACCCGTGGGCAACTTTTTTACCTTTCAGAAATAAAGTCAGGCCAGTTAATTAATCAGCTAGGTGGACCAGTCAGTAAAATCTACCTTTTTATCACTTTTTCCATTGAAATTTTTAGATTGCACTCGATAAAATCCCTCACATTCCTTAACTTTATGAAATGAATCATCTTCAATTTTATTCAATTTTTTTCTCGATTCTGCCCAAAAGATTTTGTCAATAATTTTCTGTATCGAACGTTTTTTCAAAAACCACTTGACAGATTGTAACTAAATTTTTAACACGTATATATTACATTACTAGGCAGGGCCGTAGGAAGAATCGGCTCATGGGGGGGGTTTTGATGACAATTTTTTCCTATAATATTTTTGCTTGAACAATGCATACACAAGTGAAAAAATGTACATGCACTAAGTACAAATGATTCAAGTTAAAGTTATTTTGCATTAAAATTTATTTAATTTTGAAAATTAGTCGTAGGAGATGCCATTTTTTAAAACAAGCTTTAAAAATATAGATACTTGTGATATAGTTCAGTTGGTAAATCAGTTGCCTTCTGAGCTGATGTCCGTGAGTTTGAGCCCAAGAGTAAATATCGAACACAGCTGTTCCAAATAAGTGATAAAAGTTGCGAGTGGCACAATGATGTAGAAACGACTGTCATAATCGAAACAAAAAAAGGATTTTGAACGCTTCATTTAGAAAAAACCTTTTTTACTTACTTACATTAGGGAGCTAATTCTTTTGAATCACAAGCATAACCATTTTAAGCATGGGTGAAAATGTATCAAATATTTAGCAATAAAAGTAAAAAGTAAGGTTTACTGTTCAAATAAGGTTTATTTTCTACTTTTGTAAACTCGATTAAAATTCAAGATTTTCGTTAGAACCTGTGATTTTGAAGAATGAAGAATCTGCAATAAATGTAAATAATGTTAATTAAAATTACCAGCTGAATTTTTACCTGAGGATAAAAAACAAGTAAAAAAATTATCAATAATTTTTTTTATATTTCATAATTATAATCCTGTGATCCCGTAAAAATTTAAATATAGATAGGTTAAAAAAAAAACAGATTCTTTGAAATAAATTAAGATCTAATTTTTTATGTGTGATTTTCATCAGGTTTGTGTTTCCAAACTGACTTTGATTGAATTTTTTTTTTAAACCAAGAATCAAAGTTATGAAACTGCGATTTCCACCAATTTGAATACTTGATGAAATTTAAACATTGATATTTTAATATTGATTATAAAACTTAAATTTGAGCTAAATCTGGATACAAACCTGGAATATTATTTCCTAGTCTGAATTCTGCATTATGAACCAAAAATCAAAACCTCAATCTAAATTCCAGATAACAAATCATATGAATTTGAAACCAAAAAGCGAAATTTGTATTAGAACCCTTAACCAGAAATCTTTTATCAATATGATCTTTTTCAATAGTTTATTCGTAATTGATCTTGTAAATTTAAATACCATATTAAATGATGAAGATGTTTCACATTTTTCAATTCTGAACTTTCTTATGTTTCAACTTTGCATAAAAATTAAGGATAAAAATTTCAGAACCAAACTCAAACCCGATATTTCGAAATTTAAAAATTCATCATATTTAAAATTGAAATGCATCACCAAGGTTCGAAGTAGGATTCTATACCAAAGATGATGCAAACTGAAAATCAAGAACAATAAACTGGAAGCTTACTAGATTTTGTTCCGCAAGTATCCGGGATGGGCAAATCCAGGCAATTTTATTCCAAAATTTTGCGAAATTAGGGCATATTGTTTCATAATATTCCCAAAAATCCGGCCAATATGCAGGCGAATCGAGGAATTATTTCATTAAAATACAAAAAAAAAAAAAACACGTGGAAAACTGTTTTTATTTAATTGAAATACATCAGCCGATTCAAAATGACATTTAAGGTTTCCAAAAAATCGTTTATGTTTATTTTGGCAAAATTTGTTTAAAAAAATATTTGGACGCAAGATAGAGTAAGCAATTCTGGTCCAAACGCGACAATCTGATAAGCTTAGTCTTACTTCATTTGGATTCAATATTTAGGACTGAATAACTATCAGCAATTGAGAATTTTTTTAAAAAATAGATGTAGAATTGTGTCCTGGAATGAGATTTTGAGGTTTTGGAGTCAAGATTATTACACTATAGTTACTCATGAATCATTTAAGTTGTTCATCAAAATTTGATTAGAAATTTCAAATTTGTCTTGGAATTTTTGGACCTTCATGGGGGGGGTTTAACCCCCAAACCCCCCCCCCTCCGTTCCTACGGCCATGTTACTCGGTAGCGTCACTGAAAAATTTCATTAATTTCCATCCATGAATGCAAAAGTTATTCACAAAACAAAGTGTTGCACTTTTTTCGAAGAAACAAAAATATATAAGTAGGGGAGATAAGGGCATAATGGCCACCTTAAGGTAAACGCTTATTTAACCCTAGAGAACAGTGAATTACTTCATTGTTTCGTGTTCAGATACTCAAATAGTCTATTGCCTAATTGGATGAAACTTGAAAAAGTAGATAAAAACGTTTAAAAATGCATTTTAAATTTTTTGCCGAAAGCTGAAAGCCAGTCACTCTAGGGCATAGGTCGGCAACCTGCGGCTCGCGAGCCGCATGCGGCTCTTTGGATGTATAACTGCGGCTCTTTAACGCAATGTGTGAAAATTTTGAAAATCTTCGAAGTTTTCTAGAGTAAACGGACGCAAAATAAGTTTTCCTTCAGTTCAAATAATATTTCCCAGGATTCAAAAAGAAATCAAAAAACTACTATAGATCAAATTAACAGCATCTTGTCAGTTTGCAACCAAGTTGAGATTCAGAAATCAGTTAACTTTCTTCATAAAAGTCTTATATAGCATTCGGAAGCATGGAGAAAATTTTTCTTTGGTGGTACGGGAAGTTTTCTGTTGAACTTGTATTTTTTGTTGTTTTGATTTGATCGGATAAAAACCGAGAAGTTTTTTAATCGTCAAATAAAGTCCTCACTGTTTAGGTTATAAAATTGAGTTTGTTTTTCTTGAATTGAATATTTTAAAAATATATTTGCTTTACCGCCGTTCTGAACAAATATGAACATCAGATAATGGTTTAAATAATCCTTTAAATAATTTGATTATTTGACATGTGCAGAAACTTTCTTAAAACTTTTTGTTGTAAATTTTTCAAATATTGAATTCGATCTCTCAATGTTCCATTTCAATCACAAATTTTCAAAAATTCAGGTTCTTCGTTCTTATTTTGAACATGAGTTCAAGTGAAAAAAATTTAAAATAAAATATTTTTGTAAACCGGGAGCTGAGTGCTGGATCTAATTTTAAAATTTCACATATGATATGAATATTATTTTTTATTTATTCGAAAGAGCAACTTTTTTTGGTAAAGATGCATTTTCTTCCATATATTTTTATACATCTTCTTACAACTTTTACATCCTTTTTTGATTCTAAACTTTGATTTTCGATGTTCCTGCAATTATTCTAAAAACGTCATGACTGTTTTCAAAGTAGATTTGGATTTCTGACTCTTTATAGGAATTTTAGTTTTGGTTTGTTCTATGAAGTGTTGATCAAAATAATGCAGCGAAGCAGAGCCAATGTTGCATGTCTATTATTATGTTTAATTTATTATTGTTCCGGAAGATCAGAGATAGCTATCAAAACTTTCATTGGAACCCAGCATATTTCTACATCATCGGATGAATCTATTCTTGACGATTCCAAAAATTCACTGTAATACAGCAAATCAATATCATTAAAATGGGTTAACATTTTCGGCCAGCCCCCAACAAACTACTATGATAATATTTATATTACAAATTCGCAAGCGAAATCTGAGAATTCATTCAACAAGTTAAAATATTTGTTAGAAAAAATCAAATAGATTCAATTTTTAATCACTAATTGTATTAAAATTTAAAATATAAATTTGTGATTTGAATTCATAGGAACTTTGACAGAAGGATCAATCTGAATCCATGATATATTTTAGACTCAGAGGTTTAGACATTATTTTCAAGATTTAATTACTATAGAGAAGAAACAACTTGAAAGGGTTTCGATTTCGAACAGAATTGAGAGTTTGAACTTAAATTTTCGTAATCGAAAAATGTAATCTTTGAAACTTTTTTTTTTATTTTACCAGAAACTAAAATGAGAACTAGACAGCTGAATCAGAATGCAGGTAGTAAAAAAAAATCAAAAGAAATTTTATAACCGTATTATCAGACCACAACACGCGACCGATTGTTAAATTTTGACTATTTTTTTTCAATCCGTAAAATAAACATTTATGAGTTGAAATTTGTTGATTTAAATATCTTTAAAGAGATAGTTTTATGCGCATAATAAACAAATTAACTACAATGACTATTAACGGATGTTCAAAACCAGAAAAATTAGGCTTATTTGTAGAATTGGAAAAAAAAAAACAGAGACAATCACTCGTTTAGTTTTTTTAAAATATTAATTTACTTCTTGTAGTATACAACATCGAAAGTCTATTTTTTATATCTGGGAATAGGTTTTAGGAAAGAATTGTACCAAAGTTTAAAATGATAAATTCTATCAGCTCACAAAGGCAAATCACCAAAATTTCAACGTTACTAAGCTGTACTCGTTTTGAAAATGTATTCCGCGAAAATGTATAATCGCTTCCGTTTGCCAACAAAACAACGAAAATCTGTGGCAATGTGAAAAAAGATAATAAAACTGAGTTCTCATCAGGATGCAATGTATCTTATAGCAATCACCATTATTTGTAGTAAGGATAAAATTAAGTGCGGCTCTTTCAAACTTGGAAATTTCCTTAATTTGCAATTTTTGGCTCTTCTGTCTTAAAAGGTTGCCGACCGCTGCTCTAGGGGCATAATGAGAACCCCCCTGGGGCAGTATAAGCCCCATTAATCGGGACACGATGAGCGTTTTCTGCCGAAGAATCTAGCAGCGAATTCGACTCGATGATGTCAACTGAATACTAGAGCTACAGCTTGACTTGTTTTATCGGACGGTTAGGCCTATAAGGGTATATACGGACGATAGTATTGGCGAAAAATTGGCCTCAGCCATAACCTCAAATTTTGATTTGCTGGCGGCCTCACCTGTGATGCTAGGTGCGTTTCTAAAATCAGTATTGGCTTGTTTTAAACAGTTTAGTTATTAATTATACTATTTCTGAATTGATTCAATTTATTAACTATCAACAGCCAAACGTTTGAATTCATTACCGGGCGTCCCTAAATGAATGAAGCCATCTTTTGCTAATGAATTTTTAAGGTGAATTATGTGTATAAATAGGTGAATTTAAGGTCATTTTCCAAATAACAATGCACTTAGCACCCCTGAACTAAGGTTGCCGAAAAAAATTCTGTGATTTTGAGAAAAACAAAATTCTGAATTTCTGTGATTTTACCCAAAAATTCTGTGATGATTTTCTGTGATGCTTTTTTTCCATTATTTGCATTGAAAATTCATGACAAATTGAGTCTTTTTTTATATTTGGGTTGAGGAAAATCAATTAAGATTAGAAATCTTATCATACCGTTCTAATTAAAAGCAATAAATTAAATTTTTACTGGCCAAGAAGTTAAAATTTTGGAAATTCATTCAAAATTCAAAAATTCTGTGAAATCTGTAAATATTTCAAAACTCTGTGTTCTGTGACACAGATTCTGTGATGAAAATTTGCTCAAAATTCTGTGAAATTACAGATTTTTCTGTGATTTCGGCAACCTTGCCCTGAACACCTAAAAAATCAAAACACGAACATCTATGTATCGCTTTTCCACAGGGCGAATTTGTCGATATTAGTACCGGAAAATCGCGTTTATCGTGAGCCCTTCTCAAAAATCTATTCTGTTCTCCCTTGGTTTGAGGTTGGGGCTGAAGCCTCCTGCTAAGGTGGTGTGGTATTCGAGTAGAACTGTCAATATATCCTAATTGGAAAGGAGTCGGAGAGGTAATCAGTAGACTCGAGTTCATTTCCTGGTAAAGGTGATTTTTTTTTCATTTATCATTCATGATCGATGCATTTTGCACTAAACGGTCATGCGTAGATTCATCAAACAAAGCAATAACAAAATAATCTAGAGTGTTTTCCAGGACAGTCGTCAGGCATTTTCCAAACACGCCCAACGTATCCGTTCAGCTTTTGCTTTTTGGATACTGGGTTCGCCGTAGAGTTGCATGAGCTCGTGGTATATCCTTCGCCTCCATACTTCTCCTTCTCCTACAAGCCACCAAAGATGTTTCTAAACACTTCGTCGCTTGAATACTCCGAGTGTGCGCAGGTCCTCTTCGAGCAACATCCACGTCTCGTGATTTAAGATTTCAGATTTCAGATCCAGATTTTAGATCCAGATTTTAGATCCAGATTTAGGATCCAGAAAATGATTCGGAATGATCGAATCGATGAGAATTGAATTGATTCTCACAGAACGTGTAAGAATTTGTTGTTCACTAATCAAATTTTTGACGGTCGCCATTGAAAGTAGAAAATATTTTCATTATATTGCTTGACGGTCGCCATGGAAGTTAAAATATTAAAATTATAATTTCAAACTTAAATCGCGAGTTCAATAATTTTATGCTATTTAAGACGTGTCGAAATATTACATTTTCCATTAATTCATCATTATCGAAGGTTTACTTAAACTGGAGGAATGTTGTTTTGATTCATATAAAAAAATTTACCATGATTGTTATTCTCTATTTGGACATTTTGTTGACTTTCGGAAAACAATATGAATTCAATCCAACTGATGTTGAAATTTCCGATCAACATAAAAAAAAAAAACATGTGCCAATCCCGAAAACGCCACAAACTTCCTTCAGTTAGACGTCTAGAAGAAGTTTGCCATTGTTTTCCTTTTAATTTGAATAAGTCGAAACACATGTGCTTACATCAACAATGGCGTATCGAAGTTTGAAAAAACATACGTGCGATGGTCAATAATAGCGCCCAGTCTTTACGGTTCGATCATGATCAACAGTCCATAAACTAGCTACACATGATGATGCCGTAAGACGCTAGATTGAATCATCCTACAAACACCATCCTCAACGTATGTATGCTGCAGCACCACATTTTAATTAGTTACAGTCTTCTACCCAGGCGTCTCGGGCATTTGTTTGTTTGATTTTGCCTTCTCGGCTGGCAGCAACAACATGCGATGTTGACAGAAGTGCCAGAATTTACTTCCAATTATGATGTGCATGGTGAAAGAAAAACAAAAGATGGGCACTAAACCATATTGCCGGCACCCCGGCTGGTTTATAAGGTGTTAATTATTGGTGCTTCTTTCGAAATTTGTTGCACCCCGGAAAGATTAGCAAATGTGTCGTAAATTTCCTCTGGC
>NC_073691.1:47276031-47291407 GCF_029784155.1 Uranotaenia lowii
TTGCGAACAATATTCATGTGATAAATAGATATAGAAGTCCTATAGGATCAAAGAGTGAGGAGGAGAGATGTTTAACAAAGCGCCATCCAAACCTTTCAATTTGAGAAGTGGTAAACCAAATAAATTTGTTGGTCTGATCAGCCTAACAAAAAAAAAAAAAAAACAGATCAAATATCGTGTTTTAATGATAAAAATTCTGTCCATCGAAAAAATAAACAAAATACGGTGGTTAAATCGTGCGCAAAATGGTAGACCCGTTAGGGGGGTGAAATTTTGAAAAAAAATTGTGAAGGAAATCGATATGAACTTTCTAGCGGGCACTTGGTGGATCTCCTGTAAGAAAGTTTTCATTGAAAAGTCTCGCCTGAACGTTTCGGAGAAGAGCAAGAGGAAAATTTAAAAAAAAATTATATTTAGTTCTAATTTTGGCTGACGATCTGTGGAAGACGTAAATCCATAAATGGTACATAACTATTGGCAAAACTAACGGCCAAATATGCCAAAAATAACCTACAAAAGCTACCGTTTTCCTTCCATGGCGCCTTAAAAGGTTTATCAAAGTTTATACTCTGTTGGTTGGTTCTTGATGCCTGCCATTAAGCGAAAACTGTGATGGAGTGATAAAAAGTTTATAATGTTGTTCTCTTGCAGAAGGTGGACAACCTGCTAAACTTGTTATAGCTTCAATAAAATTGAAAAATTTGAGTTATTTTGAAGGTCAAACTCCAGGAAATGAAAAACGTCAACAAAACCGCCTTGATTAAGAAAAATGGTAATTCAAAGTGTGGAATATAGATAGCGCATATGTTGCCCAAACATTTTAGTCAATAAACTTATTCATTAGACGCTATCTCAAAAATTACTTGACAGATCGCCACAGCATTTTGCACATGTGAACAAAACATTATAAGGTATTTAGTATCACTAGAAATTTCATCAATTTTTATCCATCCACTCAAAAGTTATTCACAAATGAAAGTGTTGCATGTTTTTTTTTTAATGTAGTCCTCATCCGGCTATTTTTGAATATGTAGGGTCCAGCAAATGATTTACACATTTTTACACTAGCACATATTTGAAGTTTTTCTTCTTTTTATGATGTTGAAAAATTCTATCCTTCACCATTTTCATAAGCTTTTTGATGAAAATCAGCTGGCATGCACCTACTTTATGGACATTTCATACCTAATACGAAAACATTAAATTTATATGAGACATGTTTAGGTTTTCTGTACTAGTTTATTCTCGACAACATCAATAATGATCATGAGAATTAAGCCAAAGGAGTCAAATTTGGTGAACTGAACACCATTCATGTTGGTCCAAAAAATCTGCTTGTGATGTAAAATGGCCCATAAAAATTGACACATTGATATAATACAGCAAGGCCGTGCGAACGGGGGGGATTTTAGGGGTTTAACCCCCCCCCCCCATGAAGATTTTTTCCAAGTAAAATTTTCACCGTGGAAACGGAAAATTACCAAGCAAGACAGAATTTTTTCTCGCCTCCGGCGCAATGTAATCTTCAATCACCCTTGGCTTGAGACATTTAGATCTATGACACTATTCGACGTTTACGAATTGAAGCTAACTTTGGTTCTAAATTGCAATTCAATTCATCTTCTGTATAGGAACTCAAAACTTGACATACAAAAACCCTACCTCGTTTTCAGAATTGGATTTTATTAAGAAGTGTAACTCAATAAGAACACAGTTTGAAACGAACTATTTTTTTTATTAAAAAAAATCGTTCATTTCATAACAAATGTTATGCTGATATGAAATATTCTTCAAGAAACCAATTTCGACGATTTTTTTTTCTAAATGCTCAACACAACACATAATTTACACAAGGCAACAAAATTTACATTTTTCAGATGCAATGAATTTAGAAGGTAATTTCGACTAATTTGGGAACCCTGAATCTGGAAATGCAATATTTCTATCAGCGTTTGTTATTGAAATGACTTTTGAAAATAAGTATAAAGTATTTGAGAAATTTCTGCACTGTTTAAAAACTCGAATCAAAAACATATCCATTTAAAAATAAAATTTTTAAATGAATTATCAACTTTCTTCAAACATTCAAATAATTTTGAGTTCTACGAAAAAAGTTATAGAAGTTTTATATATTTTTTTTACTTTTTCTCATTTACCAAATTAAAAAAAATATAAATGAACTGAATTCTAGATATTTTGAAGCAAACATATTATCTTTCGCCCGTTTCAACAAATGTGTTAAATGAAATCAAGTTTTTTTTACACTTTCTGCAGTTATGTCAAAAATACTTGTAATGATATGTTTCCATTTTTTTTTAATTTTTTTTTAATTTTACAGTTTCAGATCATGCATCATTTTCATCATAATATTATCCCTGAATTAGATGAACAGTAGTAAACAGAATCAGAATCAGATTTTTTCATATATGTAGGATTGTTTGTTAATCAGTTATCAATGTTTGATTTTACTTAAAACTGATACATTTTAAAACTCTTTATCATGAAAACTTAAAGTGTTCGAAAAATGTTTATAAAAGATTCGAGTTCAGAACGCCTAAATCTACCAAATCAATCATAAAAAAATAAGCACCAAAATGCTGTTACCTTGAGTCATCAATTAGAACACATGAAACGTGTTTATTTAAAAAAAAAAACATCCTGAAATATTTTAAAAACTTATCTTTTTGGTTTTCACATTTTGTTTAAATTCTTGAATAAATTTATCGAGTTTTAAAGTACATTTTTTTTATAATTCTTCAATTAACTTGCCGAAATTTTTAGTCTTTTTTTTTTGTTTTTTTATTTTGAATTTTTGTGTTCTTGACACATAAGCCCTTAAATCTTAATTTTTAATAAGAAAAACATAGCTCAACCTTCTATTCATTCCAGGACCCAATATTTCAATCGAAAGTGACAAAATACTTAGAGCTTGCAATATTAAACTTTAAAACATGTGATTGAAAATTCAAAAACTTTTCATAATTTTTTTTTAGATAAAATCGTTTTTTATGAATCGATCATGGTTTTTAAATTAACTTTAAAAAGTTTTAAGTAGCAACTTTAAACTCAATTTCAATGCGGAATGTTTACTAACTTTGTATTTGCTTTATTCTTTCAATACTTGTAGTAACTTGGAACTCATTATTTTTCAATTTTTATCTGTTTTCATTGATTATTTACATTCCCCCACATTTCCTAGTAAGTATAATTGAACATGAAGTTATTATTTTGTACTTCAAAAATGAACTTTTTAAGCCATTTGTTTTAATAATAGGAGGTTTTATCTCTGACTGCTTTCCCTGGCACTCTTCAAACAATAATAAATTTATCTATTCTTCTTTTTATCAAATTAAATGAAACCATCAATCATTGAATGAATTCACCAAGGTTCAAATTAATTTATTCAGTTATCAAAAATTCACATTTTTAATCGCGATTAAATGTTTTTTGTTCAAATTCAAAATACTACAGCGGAATTTTTCAATCAACCTTTTAGTTGAAAATGAAGAAAAGAATTTTAATTTAGATGAATAAAAATCAACAATTATATCATTTTTCTAACAACTAACCATGGTTAGTTTTTTACCTGATTGGACATTTATTTTGGAATTCAGATTTCTTTTAAGCTCTGTGTTTTGGAAACGTTTATGTTTAATTAGCTTCGAAATTCTTTTGAAACAAATTTCTAGTTCAATATAAAGAACATCATTTTGCAAAGAAATTATCAATGACATACCGAACATTTTAAACTTTCATTGTGATATGATTTGAAAATTTTGTTTTTTTATCAGTCCAATTTTTTCAAAGTTTTTGTGAATGACTGAAAAACGGTTTTAGAAATTCCTTTTCTTTTTTTATTGTTTATTTTTGGTATTGCTATTATTTTTAGCTAAATTTGAATTTTGAAAACCCCCCCCATGGACGGGTCCTTCGCACGGGCCTGTAATACAGTTATTTTTACATGGACTTTGTGCTATAATTTGAGAAATTTTAACATCCTCATTTTGAATGAAAAATTTAAATATCGAAATGTTTCATCCAAGGTTGCCGAAAAAAGTTCTGTGTTTTTTGCTAAAAAAATTCTCGAACTCTGTGATTTGAACCTAAAATTCTGTGACGCTTTTCTGTGACGCTATTCCCATGAAGTGCATAGGGAAATAAAAAAAAAATGGACACTTTTTACAGTTTCAATAGAAAAAAATCAATCTACATGACCTTGATTCCATATTTTCATGAATTAGAGTCAGAAATAAAAAGTCTTAAGTGACATGAAAATTTATGCTTTTCTAAATCTGTAAAATTTAGAAAATCCATGAATTCAGGGAAAACTTTAAAAACTCTGTGATCTGTGACACAGATTTTGTGACGAAATTTTGCACAAAATTATGTAATGGTACAGATTTTTCTGTGATTTCGGTAACCTTCGCATCTTGATATAATTTTGTTATGCTGTTCTGATCGTGTATACCATTTTCCGATATTTGATACTAACATTCTTGATTCCTTGTTCCAATATAGATTGTTTCATTTGATTCTTTTATCATCTTTCAATTACACAAGGCAACAAAATTTACATTTTTTTGCGGTTGCAAATAACAAAGATTTTTGACTTATTTGGGGGCGTTGAATCCAACTATTCAATAAGTTTGTTTTTCTTTCAGTTGCGCTTTTTTAAAACACAGGGGTTCACGTTGAAAATTTACATAAAAATCCTTTGATAAAGATTTTAAATCATTAATCACATTCCTTGAAAACGACAAGTAATTTTGACTTCGGTAAAAATTCGGTTTATTTTTTTGAGTATGTTTTGTCTGAAATAAGATAATCTCAGCAAAATATGAATCCTTCATTAAATGAAGGATAACAAATAGATTTAAAATTTTTATTAGTTTTCTGGTTTCTTGGTTTATTAGATCGATTTTTCTTTTCAAACTAGAGGTAATAGACAAATTCTGATAAAGATTCGAAATTAGAACGCCAAAATCTTTCAAAATCAGTTACTAAAAAAAAGGCACCGAATCTGTTGGCACCTAAAATGCTTCCATATAAAATAAAAAAAAAACATCACGTTCTACTTATAATATAAAGCAAAGTTGCTCGTGACATCAACCATTCTTTATTTTTTAGTTTATAGTTGGGCATTTTCAGTTAGTCAAGCTAAATTAATTTAATTTTTTTATAGATTTATTTTTAATTTATTTTTAAAAACTCCTTCAATTTGGAAAGTTTTCTAACAAAACATTCGTTTTAGATTTTATAGCGCTGCCTTGGGTATTTTTTAAATAAAATTTATATTTTTTTGTTTGTTTATTTTATTTATAATTCAAACCTTCAAGACCTCAAATTTATAATTCATTCGCCTCTTAGCTTTTATATTTTTTGAAAATTCTCAGATGATTTGCTGGAAGCCAAAAAACATAAAGTGCAAAAGCAATAATTGATCGCTTAAAATTTTGATCGAATATCCATACTTTTTGTTAACTATATCGTATCAATTATTAGATTTCTGAACTACCACCTTCTTTCGAAAGACGATTAAAACATTTTGAAAAATATTTGGTACACGCTACACGAAATGTTGCGTGTGATTTCACTACGCCTCAGATAGTACTTGTAGTCTTTTAGCTTTATTGAGTGTGGAAAAAAATTATGAAAAAAATTAATGAAAAAAACAATCCTATATTTATTAGTGTTCCAGTTCCTTCGATAACTACATCAATAAAGGTTGAATTTTCTTAAACTATTTAAATATTTACTTATGGCAGGAAAAAAAGAAATCTTTCTGACCTTATGACACATGCGAAAACCTCTCTAAAAGAAAAGCTGCACGGGTTCGAACAACCTCAGTTTAATATTTCGTTTATAGAATGTTGCTTTATATAATACCTAGCTAGATGTTTTCATTCATTTCGCAGATCAAAGCCAGGCTTATCATTCCTGATATGTACATAAATTTATAAGAATTTCAGCCAAATTTGAGCTATTTTCATGAATCGCCGTTGTACTTTGTGGAACTAGTACTTTATTCTTGCAAATTTCAGTAAATATATTCTAGGAAACAATCAATTAAACATGAAATGCAATTATTCTGATAATTGTTCTCATATTTGAAACATCACAATCAATAAACAGAATTTTTTTTTTTCAAAAACTCGTTGTGCCGAACAAGGTTCTGTCAAAAATAGCTTTAATGGACATCGTCTTGCAGATGAGCTAAGTTATTTGTGTGTAATTACGAGTGGTTTGATAAATCATTTAACGTATAACAAAATTACCAGATAATTCGTGCATTCTTACATTTTTGTCAATCAAATGATTGAAAATTGATCGTATTTTCGAAGATTTTTTGCATCTTCATGGATTTATTCGATAATTGGTTTTTTTTAAATAGGTGTGATTATTTTTAGAACTAAATTACATCAAATGGATTTACTTTTCCACTTTATCGTAACATATTGCGGACCAAATACGAGATGTTTCGTTTTTTTTTTGCTTGACGCGTGTGCGCTTCACTGAGCATAACTCAAATGTGATACATTTTATAAAAAAAAAACATCGTTCTACAAAATTGTCTACAGCACTTTCGATAACCTAAAGATAGGTAATAAATTTGTAGAATTTTGTCCAGGGGTTTCTAAGATATAGAATGCCAAATTTTGGTGCTTTGTGTTTTTTTTCTGATTTAGCTTCTCTTATCAGGTTCCAATTGGTCTCCAATGATAAGCCCACTTAACCTAGAAAAGCGATCTTGTCTCGCTAGCTACCTTAGAGACGACAACTATTCAAATCGCGTGAAAATCAGGAGTGTCTGGCGGGCTTAAACACAAGCGAAAACATAAAATCACCATTTTTCATCACAGAACCCCCTGAAGGCCAACGCTTCGCCGATTTGTGAGTGACTAAGTTTTAGTTTGTGAAAAAAGAGAAGCGAAAATTCACGAGACAATTATCCCGGTCGGAATACAAGAATCTATGTAGAGCGTTGCAATGAGAAGAGCTACGTAGAAAAAGGTTGTATGAAATTAACTATGCACCGACAATTAAGAGTAGAGCAAGAGCAGAAATAAATGAAACAAGTTTTTTTGGTGCCAAGACATCAGCTATATAGGCCATTGTCATTCTGCGGTCCGGAATATGTCAGAAGCGTCTCCTCATTTGAAACATTCGTATTTTAGATTTTTTTTATATTGAAATTCCTCTTTTAAAAAGTCCTCTTCTAACATAAAGTTTTCTCTTTCTTTTTCAGGTAAACTACAAGAATACTTCTCGGAAACAAACTTCAGCTTAAAACATAATTCATGGTAAATTAGAAACACCAACAAGATCAATCAATCTTAATCGAAGTGAGTGATTCCTAAATTTTAGAATAAATTCTAGTTCCATTCCTCTTGATCGTCCCTTCAAGTTGTCCCACACTGTTAGACTTAACTTAAGCTAATCAAACAGTCGGAGGGTTCCATTGATTAGTCGTCTAGCAGTAGCGAGAATCGGTTTCCACTCAATCATTCCTTCCAGCTTACCTTCGTTTGTTCCGAAATCGAAAAGGGGCGGCTGTTTTCCGCCTTCCATCCAACAAAGTGGCATCAATTACTTAAGTCAACTCGAAGCCCCCTTCCTCTCGGTGTTCTCCCTTCGAATTTCTGCGGAAATCGGTCATTCTCTCGGTACCCAACAAAACTCAACAGAATCCATATGCAGTGTCTGTGTCTAATAATAATGCATTACATGCCGCTGCACTATTAAGTAGAAACAGAGAAAGGCGGCAGACGAACCGCACATTTGGTGCATTAGATGATCTGTTTTCCGGCTACAAATGCACGAATATTGGTTTCTCGAGTTCTCTCAACGGCTCAACTCAACTCAATTCAACTCGAGTCGCATTTTGCCGCACATACGCCTCAATGTCAGCAGCAACGCGACCAGACAGACATATTTGACGGTAATAGACAACATAAATTAAACTCCCCGGAGTTGCCGCTGCCGCAGCCAGCGAGTAGGGAAACCCGGCAAAAGTTTGGTGCGGCTGGCGTGAAAGATGAAAATAAAAGGAAAATAAGAAAAACGGAAAGGAAAAATTATATACCTACTCCCTTAGATGGAACATATCGATAGACGCATTCACACACATGAAAGGAGGAAATCGTCAAATTTGTTTCACACCCCCGAATCATCGGATCATCACTCTGCTGCCAAGGATATAAATTTTCGTCGAAGAAACGTGGTTGAACTGACTTTTTTTGAAATCATGCGAGTTTTGAAAACCCTTGAAAGGGATCTACTGAACTCTAAACACCTTCTTAGTTCGCATTTTGAAAATTCACCCTCAAAGTGGAAAATTTTGAACTAGTTCGAAAATTCACCAAGACAATGCAAGACCAATCAAACACTTCTATGAACCATTTTTTTACGGTCGCCATGTGAGGAAACATTTCAACACAAGGTAATAAGGTGTGTTAGGTTAATGTTTTTTGAATTATCAAACCTAAAAGAGACAAAAAAGACAAAAAAGACAAAAAAGACAAAAAAGACAACAAAGACAAAAAAGACAAAAAAGACAAAAAAGACAAAAAAGACAAAAAAGACAAAAAAGACAAAAAAGACAAAAAAGACAAAAAAGACAAAAAAGACAAAAAAGACAAAAAAGACAAAAAAGACAAAAAAGACAAAAAAGACAAAAAAGACAAAAAAGACAAAAAAGACAAAAAAGACAAAAAAGACAAAAAAGACAAAAAAGACAAAAAAGACAAAAAAGACAAAAAAGACAAAAAAGACAAAAAAGACAAAAAAGACAAAAAAGACAAAAAAGACAAAAAAGACAAAAAAGACAAAAAAGACAAAAAAGACAAAAAAGACAAAAAAGACAAAAAAGACAAAAAAGACAAAAAAGACAAAAAAGACAAAAAAGACAAAAAAGACAAAAAAGACAAAAAAGACAAAAAAGACAAAAAAGACAAAAAAGACAAAAAAGACAAAAAAGACAAAAAAGACAAAAAAGACAAAAAAGACAAAAAAGACAAAAAAGACAAAAAAGACAAAAAAGACAAAAAAGACAAAAAAGACAAAAAAGACAAAAAAGACAAAAAAGACAAAAAAGACAAAAAAGACAAAAAAGACAAAAAAGACAAAAAAGACAAAAAAGACAAAAAAGACAAAAAAGACAAAAAAGACAAAAAAGACAAAAAAGACAAAAAAGACAAAAAAGACAAAAAAGACAAAAAAGACAAAAAAGACAAAAAAGACAAAAAAGACAAAAAAGACAAAAAAGACAAAAAAGACAAAAAAGACAAAAAAGACAAAAAAGACAAAAAAGACAAAAAAGACAAAAAAGACAAAAAAGACAAAAAAGACAAAAAAGACAAAAAAGACAAAAAAGACAAAAAAGACAAAAAAGACAAAAAAGACAAAAAAGACAAAAAAGACAAAAAAGACAAAAAAGACAAAAAAGACAAAAAAGACAAAAAAGACAAAAAAGACAAAAAAGACAAAAAAGACAAAAAAGACAAAAAAGACAAAAAAGACAAAAAAGACAAAAAAGACAAAAAAGACAAAAAAGACAAAAAAGACAAAAAAGACAAAAAAGACAAAAAAGACAAAAAAGACAAAAAAGACAAAAAAGACAAAAAAGACAAAAAAGACAAAAAAGACAAAAAAGACAAAAAAGACAAAAAAGACAAAAAAGACAAAAAAAGACAAAAAAGACAAAAAAGACAAAAAAGACAAAAAAGACAAAAAAGACAAAAAAGACAAAAAAGACAAAAAAGACAAAAAAGACAAAAAAGACAAAAAAGACAAAAAAGACAAAAAAGACAAAAAAGACAAAAAAGACAAAAAAGACAAAAAAAGACAAAAAAGACAAAAAAGACAAAAAAGACAAAAAAGACAAAAAAGACAAAAAAGACAAAAAAGACAAAAAAGACAAAAAAGACAAAAAAGACAAAAAAGACAAAAAAGACAAAAAAGACAAAAAAGACAAAAAAGACAAAAAAGACAAAAAAGACATAAAAGACAAAAAAGACAAAAAAGACAAAAAAGACAAAAAAGACAAAAAAGACAAAAAAGACAAAAAAGACAAAAAAGACAAAAAGACAAAAAAGACAAAAAAGACAAAAAAGACAAAAAAGACAAAAAAGACAAAAAAGACAAAAAAGACAAAAAAGACAAAAAAGACAAAAAAGACAAAAAAGACAAAAAAGACAAAAAAGACAAAAAAGACAAAAAAGACAAAAAAGACAAAAAAGACAAAAAAGACAAAAAAGACAAAAAAGACAAAAAAGACAAAAAAGACAAAAAAGACAAAAAAGACAAAAAAGACAAAAAAGACAAAAAAGACAAAAAAGACAAAAAAGACAAAAAAGACAAAAAAGACAAAAAAGACAAAAAAGACAAAAAAGACAAAAAAGACAAAAAAGACAAAAAAGACAAAAAAGACAAAAAAGACAAAAAAGACAAAAAAGACAAAAAAGACAAAAAAGACAAAAAAGACAAAAAAGACAAAAAAGACAAAAAAGACAAAAAAGACAAAAAAGACAAAAAAGACAAAAAAGACAAAAAAGACAAAAAAGACAAAAAAGACAAAAAAGACAAAAAAGACAAAAAAGACAAAAAAGACAAAAAAGACAAAAAAGACAAAAAAGACAAAAAAGACAAAAAAGACAAAAAAGACAAAAAAGACAAAAAAGACAAAAAAGACAAAAAAGACAAAAAAGACAAAAAAGACAAAAAAGACAAAAAAGACAAAAAAGACAAAAAAGACAAAAAAGACAAAAAAGACAAAAAAGACAAAAAAGACAAAAAAGACAAAAAAGACAAAAAAGACAAAAAAGACAAAAAAGACAAAAAAGACAAAAAAGACAAAAAAGACAAAAAAGACAAAAAAGACAAAAAAGACAAAAAAGACAAAAAAGACAAAAAAGACAAAAAAGACAAAAAAGACAAAAAAGACAAAAAAGACAAAAAAGACAAAAAAGACAAAAAAGACAAAAAAGACAAAAAAGACAAAAAAGACAAAAAAGACAAAAAAGACAAAAAAGACAAAAAAGACAAAAAAGACAAAAAAGACAAAAAAGACAAAAAAGACAAAAAAGACAAAAAAGACAAAAAAGACAAAAAAGACAAAAAAGACAAAAAAGACAAAAAAGACAAAAAAGACAAAAAAGACAAAAAAGACAAAAAAGACAAAAAAGACAAAAAAGACAAAAAAGACAAAAAAGACAAAAAAGACAAAAAAGACAAAAAAGACAAAAAAGACAAAAAAGACAAAAAAGACAAAAAAGACAAAAAAGACAAAAAAGACAAAAAAGACAAAAAAGACAAAAAAGACAAAAAAGACAAAAAAGACAAAAAAGACAAAAAAGACAAAAAAGACAAAAAAGACAAAAAAGACAAAAAAGACAAAAAAGACAAAAAAGACAAAAAAGACAAAAAAGACAAAAAAGACAAAAAAGACAAAAAAGACAAAAAAGACAAAAAAGACAAAAAAGACAAAAAAGACAAAAAAGACAAAAAAGACAAAAAGAAAAAGAAGACAAAAAAGACGATCAAGACAAAAAAGACAAAAAAAAACAAATATGACACTAAAATGACACAAAAAGTAAACAAAAGTGACACAAAAATTTCTCATAACTGACAGAAAAATGACACAAAAATTAAACAATAGTGACAAAAAAGACAAAAATGACACAAAAATGACATAAAAATAACATAAAAATTACACAAATATGACACAAAAATTAAACAAAAGGGGCACAAAAATTACTCACAACTGACAGAAAAATGACACAGAATTTAAGCAAAAGTGACACAAAAATTACTCACAATTGATACAAAAGTATACAAAAATGACACAAAAATGACACAAAAATAACACAAAAATGACATAAAAATGCTAAAAACGCCAAAAATGACATAAAATGTCAGAAAAATGACACAAAATTGACAAAAAAATAACTCAAAATTTCAACAAAGTTGGCATAAAATTGACATAAAATTGACATTTTATTTAACAAAAATTTCTCAACGATTAAACGAAATTGACACAAAGTTGACTTTTAATTGACACTAAATTGATACAAAATTGGCACAAAATTGACTCCAAATTGTCACAAAAAGGATACAAAATTGACACAAAATTTACAAAGAATTGACAATAAATCGACACAGAATTTACACAAAATTCACATAAAATTGGAACAAAATTGACAAAAAATGAATTTTGTGTCAATGTTGGGTCGATTTTGTTTCAATTTTATTTTAATTTTTTGTCAATTTTGTGTCAATTTTGTGTAAATTTAATGTCAATTTTGTTTCAATTCTGTGTCAGTTTTGTATCAATTTTGTGTCAATTTGTGTCAATTTTTTGTTTATTTTGTGTTAATTGTGTTTGATTTTAGTGTCAATTTAGTATCGATTTGGTTTTGATTTGTGTCAATTTTGTATCAATTTTGTAACAATTTTGTGTCAAATTTGTGTCAATTTTGTATCAATGACACGAAATTGACACAAAACTCACACAAAATTCAGCAAAAAATTATACAAAATTGATATAAAAAAGAGAAAAATTTGACACAAAATCGATACAAAATTGACACAACATCGACAAAAAATTCACACAAAACTGACAAAAAATTACACAAAATGACACAAAATTGACACGAAATTGATAGAAAAATTGACATAAAATGGACACAAAACTGACATAAAATTGACATAAAATTTACTCAAATTGACACCAAATTTTCACAAAACTGATACAGAACGGACACAAAGTTTTCACAAAATTGACAAAAGTTGACACAAAATTGACACCAAATTTATTGAAAATTGATTCAAAATTAACATGAAATTTACACAAAATTGATACAAAATTGACACAAAATTTTCACAAAATGGATCCAAAATTCATATAAATGGATACAAAATTGACAAAAAATTTACACAAAATTGACACATAAATGATACAAGATTGTCACAAAATTGATACAAAATTAACACAAAAATGATTCAAAATTGATTCAAAGTTGACCAAAAACAATTCAAAATTATCATGAAATTGACATAAAATAGATGCAAAATTGACACTAAATTGACAAACAAATGATACAAAATTGATACAAAATTGAAACAAAATTGACACAATCGACCCAAAACTCAATTGACACAAAATTGACACAAAATTGACACAAAATTGACACAAAATTGACACAAAATTGACACAAAATTGGCAAAAA
Source organism: Uranotaenia lowii (assembly GCF_029784155.1). Classification (NCBI taxonomy): domain Eukaryota; kingdom Metazoa; phylum Arthropoda; class Insecta; order Diptera; family Culicidae; genus Uranotaenia; species Uranotaenia lowii. Next base: position 47,289,258 of record NC_073691.1, read on the forward strand.
TTTACACAAAACTGACACAAAATTTATACAAAATTAACCTGAAATTGATACAAAATTGACTCAAAATTGATACAAAATTGACACAAAATTAACATGAAATTGACACTAAATTGACAAACAAATGATACAAAATTGATGCAAAACTAAAACAAAATTGACACACGATTGACAATAAGTAACCCAAAATTGACACAATCGACCCAAAATTCAAACAAAATTAACACAAAATTGTTACAAAATCTACACAAAATCGACACGGCATAGATTGACACAAAACTGACATAAAATTTACATAGAACTGGTACAAAATTGACAAATTACTGGCACAAAACTGACACAAAATTTACCTAAATTTGACATTAAACTGACACAAAATTACTACAAAAATTTGACTCATAATTAAAATTGACATAAAGTTGATCCAAAATTGACATAAAAATAATACAAAATTGACATCAAACTGACACGAAATTGACCCAAAATTTGACACAAAATTGATAAATAAAGATTTACACAAAATTTATTGGAAACTGATTGATAATTGACACATCATTGACACAAAATCGATACACCATTTACGCAGAATTGACATAACTTTGACAAAAATAAAATTTTATCGGGTAAGCAACTGCAGCAAAATAAAAAAAGTATGATATTACTTTTTGGCGCTCTCTTCGGAAGATTTCATTTTTGGCATAAATATCTTAAAGTTTGTCGAAAGTAAGCGTAAAAGTGCAGTCCCGTTGATTGCATTAATTGTGCATTGTTTAAATGATTTCGAGAATTTTTCCACTTACTTTTGATAGGGTTTATTTCGAGCAAAAGTGCAGAGAATGAATCGAAAAGAACAGCTTTGCATTGATTTTTTCTTCGGGAATAGTTTTCCCAATTCGCTAGATAAAATCTTCATGATTACTTTTTCCATTCTCTCCTGAAAGCTGTCTGAAATGTTTTTTTTCCTAGAGATACAGGTTCTACTCGCTCTAAACTCGAGATAAACACCTACGAGAGATTTGTGATGAGCTAAAAGAATTGTCAGCTTTCGAAAAATTCGGAAATTGTATTTTTGGCGAACACAAGCATGATTTTTTTCAACAATTCTTATCATACAGTGAATCAAACATCAAACAATTACAATTTGACAATACGAAATCGACTTTGAAACATTTTAAAACCATTTTTGACGGTCGCCATGTATGGGTGACTACCATCATAACTTCACGTTGGTTACTGCCAAAGTATCAAAGCATCAAAAGACGAGAATTTTATTCAAACTAATGCCTGTTTTGCAGCATCAGAACTGAGAATATATCAATAATTCTAAACATTTAGAAAATCAATAGAAAAATGACTACTGTTAATCCGATAAAAATTCAAACTCGAATTTCTTGGAAGAAATTTTTGACGGTTGCCACGTACGAAGAACTTTCACAATAACTTCAAAGTAAGGTTGCTGAAAAAAATGTTTTTGCGAAAAAAACCAATGATTTTACCCAAAAATTCTGCGATGATATTCTGTGGTGGAAGGAGCGAAAATTTATTTGAAAAGTCATGAAAAATTGGGTCTTTTTTACATTTGACTTGATAAAAATCAATGAACATTACTAATTTCATCATGTTTTCCCAAAACAAAGTTTGAAATCCAAATTTATGTTGCCTTAAATATTATAATTTTGGAAAAACGCGCAAAATTTGAAAAAAAAATCTGTCAAATCTGTGAATATTTCCAAAATTCTGTGTTCTGTGACACAGAATCTTTGATGAAAATTTGCTTAAAATTCTGTTAAATTATAGATTTGTAATTTCGGCAACCTTGATTTAAAGCGTGTTTTCTCGTCTCTTGTCTCTCATTTCTAAATTCAACGAAGAAGAACAAATTTGAGCTCTCACACAATTTAAAGGCAGGGATTTCTCAAAACAGGAACCGTTAAAACTCAATGGTTCAAAATTTCTCTTGAAAAACTTTTACACGTCTCACAGTCACTGCTGTTTGTTTACATTTCCATCTTCCGAATCTTATTTTTGTATTTACAGACTCTCCCTCCTCCAATTTTTTTTTCTTGAATATGATTTTCAATGAAGAGTTGCATCGTGAGCAGAACATTGCCGCAATTCATCAAGTTTCACACATGTGGTGCCCCGAAATTGAC